>NW_027419413.1:0-162826 GCF_009905375.1 Apium graveolens
TCCAACTAGGGCAAGATTATCATATCTACACTTGACTCATCACTGGACACCGAGTCATCATCACTCCAAGTCAATTAGAGCTTTAGCTTTCTTCTTATCCTTTGATGACAGTTTGCTGTTTTGACATCAAGTTGGTAGCAGTCCCGCTTATAATGGCCTAGCTTTCCCCATTCAAAGCATGTCTTTATTTAGAATCCTTGTTGAACCTTTTGTTGTTGGAAAATCTGCCTTTATCTCTTTCAACCTGTCATTCTCTCGATCATCTTCCGGTCTTCCTGGATATTAAAGCTGATTCTACATCCGACTCATCTTCAATTCCAGTAAGCTATCATTAGTTGTGAAGAGCTAACTGCTTCATTTGAGCAACTGGAGCTTGCATAGAACTTGATTGGCTTTCCTGTGATTTTCTTTCAAATTGTTCTAATTTGCAAAAACAGCCAATTGATCCATAGTAGCTATATTGAAGAGGGTTCCAAAGCGTTACCTTCGGTTCATAGATAAATGGCACAACACTAAGTATCTTCATGTTAATTTCCTCTTAAGGATATTTTGCCAAGTTGCTGTAAGGCATTCAGATTTGTCTGGAATCTAACTTGACTTTCCTCGAATATTTTCATCCATCTCGAAGCTGAAATTTCCAAACTCATTCATTAGTTTGCTCAATTCACCTTTTTTAAGCTCTTGGATCCTTCGTGATACATTCCAAAGTATCCCATATCTCTTTAGCTGATTTAGCATGAAGAGACTTTATCCATTCACAGGACATACCCCATTCATGAGAGAATTCCTAGCCTTTCCATTTGAAACTGTATTTGAGTAATTTGCAGCCTCCGTGAGATCATCATGTCTTTCACTTTTCCTTCTTTGTCCCTGAATTCAATGAGACCCTTCTGAACAATTCTCAAGCTAGTGGCTCCCTGGATAGATACCTTCCATGTGACCTTTCCACATTGGTGTAGTTTTCTATACCAAGCAAAAGAGGTGCCGCCCATAATCCCGAGGTTCCTTCGGGATATTTGTCAGCCATTTTAATCGAATACTATTCCTGTTACGGAAAGATTAGTATCCAAAGCTCTGATACCAACTGAATTACACCTAGAGGGGGGTGAATGGTGATTATGGCTAACTAGGATTATTTTGTAAATTTTACCCGATAATCGCTTACTGAGATTTTACCAATAGAACTATAATCTGACAATGATAGTAAGTTGAGATCACTAAATGCAATGCAGAATATAATGTGCAGAAAAGTAAATAGAACCACAAGAATATTAGCCAGGTTCGACCCCTAATCCCCTATGGTCTACCCTGGTCCCTTACCAAACTTGGTAAGAGAATATATTATTGATCAATGAAAGTTACAACACACATACAACAATATATCTCCCTTATCCCAGCTGCTGATAATGGCTTGCTGAAACCCTGTTTAGAACCTGCTCTCTAAGTACTATACTATCCCGTAGCATAAACTCCTCTAGCAAGTACCACTAAACCCTGTTTCCCTTAACCAGCTTATCCAACAACTAATTAATACAATTTGAACAATACAAATCAATGATAAGTTTACAACTCAAACTATAGACTCTCTTCAATAAATACGTGTATATAATTGGAGCTCGAGAGTATTTTGAAATCAATAAAGATCAGAGTTGTATGTGTTCTTACTTTCAAAGTCGTCAGTCATAAACTGCAAGAAACCACATATATACCCACATTAACGTTTGAAACATTCTCAACATATATACGTGTATACATTCTCAACAAGTATAACAAAGATCAAGAGTTGTATGTTACCATTTAAGATCGTTGGGATGGTTTTCCAACGTTCATGTGTACGTTAGATAGAAGAGAAAGAAGGATGAACAACATTCAGAAAACATCTCTTCTATTTTGTAGAGTATAAAACGTTTAACAAAAGATAGAAGATAGAGTTTGAAAGAAAAAAAACTCCTATTCTTTAGGAAATCAATTTGAATATGTAAAAGTGAATTATACTTGAGCTCTATATCTATAATGCACGTATATTTTATTAGAGAAGTCCTTACAACTGATATAAAAGAAGTTCCCATAAAACTCTCCATGAAATTCGACTTCCTTGTTGAATCTGGACTATGCATCTTAGCTTGCTGTTATTCTGACACTGTTGATCATAGTTTGCTGAGATACAAATTTGTCTTATAACAGCTTGCTACAATTATGCTTAAAATGACAAAGTCATTAAGCTGATTACCTGTAAACAGCTTGGATAACAGTATATAGCTTGCTGTATTGATCATCAAACTAAGAGATTTACATAAACATCTCATGAAACAAACTGATATATATTATATGCTAGTGCAAAAAATTATAATATTGAGAGAATGAATTAAATTAAATAAAAATATAATTTGTTGTTCGGTATAATGGTTTTAAATAATATACTTTTCATCTCGGGTAAGACAAATACTATTGATCAGGAAAAATAATGGGTATGTCGCTGAAATAAATTAAAAATATAATTGGTCTGACTTAAAAATCTATACTATTGAATTAACCTATTAAAAATTTAAAATAAAAATACACATTTTTGGTCGATTTAATGACATCGGATTAAAGTAAAAATAACATCATCCCCGCTACGATATAATATTCAATGGAGCTAAAATATAATTAAAAGTAATTAGATGGTAGAGACACCTAGTATTAATAAAAGTTAAATATGCATAAATAATTGTACACAAAATTAACTCATCTAGATATTTATTTTTAAACAAAGCAGTTACTATAATGACACATATCCAAAAGAAAAATCGAAAAACTAATTGACTTAAACACCTAAAATATGAAAACAATTAAATAATTATAATTAACAACACATTAACACATGCACAATTTTTATAAACATTAAAATTTACACAAAATGTGTTTAAACTAATTAATTTTAAAAAAACTACACATATGCAACATATTGAGATCCTTATGTCCATTAATTTTGTCCCCATATCCTAAAAATAACTATGTAATTAACATGTTCTAATGGTCTAGATAGTAAAATACAGAATTACTCCATCACAAATGGTGAACATGCAAATGAATCACTTTCTATGGTACCTAAATGGATCCTGTAGTCACATGACTGGCTTCAAATCGAAGTTCATGGAGCTGAATGAGCATATGCGTGGCCTGGTAAGTTTTGGAGATGGAGGTTCATTATTTTTAAGACATAAAAAAAAAATGAATGTGGTTCTCAAAGAGAGAGTATAATTATTTTATTATATTAGCTTATAACCCATGTGATGCACGATTTTTCTAAAATTTACCTGATCAATTTTTAAAAAATGATATTTATTTTTAAAAAATTTAATGTACTTATCTTGTTACTTTTGATGTTTGTATTTATATTCTTATTATTTTTTATAGTTTGTTACAATATTATTTTAACAATATATGTAATGAATTATTACATATATTCATAAATTTTTTAAAATGGAATGTAAAGAAGCAAAGGAGGAGCTTGTAGAACGCTGTTATGTTGGGACGATGTTGGAGAAAGAAAATTGTTAGGGCCTGAATTAATCCGTGTAACTACGGAAAAAGTCAAATTGATGTAACAAAGAATTTTGACATCTCAAAGTAGATAGAGAGTTACGCAGACAAGGATCATCGAGAAATGATGTTTAAGGAAGGGATTTTTATTTCATAAAATTTCTCCCTGGAAGGGCGTTATGAGATTCGGGAAGAAAGGAAAGTTAAGTCCACGTTATATTGGACCGTTTGAGATTCTTAGACGGTTGGAGAAGTGGCATATAAGTTAGCACTACCGCCTAGTCTAGGGCATTTTTACAACGTTTTTCACGTGTCATACCTAATAAGAAAGTATGTTTCGGACCCATCGCATATAATTAATTATGAACCAATAGAAATTCAGGAAAATATGCAGTATGAAGAACAACCTGTTGAAATAGTCGATCGTCGTGAGCAAAATTGAGAAATAAGGTTATATCTCTCGTGAAGGTGATTTGGCAAAATTACGAGATAGAGGAAGCAACTTGGGAACCCGAAGAGATGATGCAAATTATCCCCACTTATTTGATAAGACATGTACAAATTAACTTTTAAATTCGAGACAAAATTCTGTTAAGGGGGGAAGAATATATATCCCTAGTCATTTTGATTATAATATAGTAAAGTGCTCTTATTACATGATTCGAGTTGTTTGAATAATAAATAATACTTAGTTGATATATAGCATGTAATTTTATTATAATTTTGATTATTGGTTCGCTTCTTTAGATCCAAGCTCCCATAAATTTAACTATAACTCAAACCCGAAATTAATCGAGGGCCAAAGAAAAGGAACGAAAGGAAGAGAAACGCGAAAAGACTAAGAGGAATGAGAAGATGGTTGGCTCCCAAGAAAGAGAAGAAAATTTGAACTAATTCAACGAGCCAACATGTATTAGCCCCAAGCTTAGCATATTATGTAAAACTAATAGTTATGTAAACTAATATGTGCATATAGAGAAATGAAGGACCTCCACTTTAATCCCCTCGATGTGGGACAAGTGAATTTAGTTGAAAAAAAACACAAGTGTTCCAAGTGCACTAGTTGTGATCCTAAAGAGATCCAACACCTGCTTATATAGAAAATGTTAGCCAACTAGTTTCACCCCATTTCGATGTGGCACTAAATAACATCATGTTTAAACATAACATATTTTAGTGCCTTGTGTGTTTCTTGCATTCTAAAAATTTTAAACTGATTTTCCTTGCATTAGTAATGCCCAAATTTTATTTTTTTAATATTATTTCGGTTTGTGGAGCCCAAATAAAAGTGGATGTGATCTCATTACTTAGAACCCAAGCCCCTTAAATAGAATGGAGTGGTGGTTCATTTCAAAACTCCCTCGATGTGGGATAAATTTGAACTTGTCTATAAGAGTTCGGAACTCTTAACTCAAAACCACACCATTGTGTGGGTTATATAAAGTTCAAGCAATCTTAAAATATAATCTAGTCAATGTGGACTAAATTGGACTAGTTAACTAGTTTAGATCAAACTCTAAATCTAGTTATCTTGATAAAAATAATTTTAACTTATTTAAGGACTTTGACTTAATGAATCCAAAATGATATCTATTGAGAACTTGTTAAAAATATTACTTGCAACTCTATCTTTTATATAGAAAAAGAGTATAGCCTTGTGTCTATTCATTATCGCTGTGGGAACCAAAATGTTAAGACTTAACTAAAATTTATGTTGCCCAAGTCTTGGTTTTATTAGATGGAAGTGAGTCTCTTCAAACCATAAGCAATGTGGGACTTGGGATGTAATAGCAAAAAAGGTTGTCAAGTCCCATATTGAGGAGAGAATAGAAGTTAAACTAGAATAAATTTGGAAGTCTATAGAATACTTGTTGTAAAGGCGTAAGTGACCTTGTATGCATCACACCTTGAGAGCTGTGAGTTTACTTTGTGCATGGGGTTGCCTTGTGACTTTTCTTGAGAAATGAAAATTTCATTTTTAACCCTAACTCTAAGAGAGTGCTTGTGTGTTCCTTAAAATAATATAATAAATAGGATCCTAGTTATTTAAGACATTTTTGGGTAGGACAACTCCAACAACAATCCGTATTTTGGTTCCTTAATATAATATAATTTCAAATCTTATTCATATTTTTAAAATAGAGAGAGAAAAAGATGTGAGAGAATGAGGGTGAAAAATGAGGAAAATGAATATTTAATTAATGAAATAAGATAAGGAATGATTATGCATTCTTCATCTTTAAGGAAGCAAAAGTGGATCTTAAGCTTTTAGAGAATTACTAGGATTCTGTTGAAGTGCCAATTTTGATTCAATCCTTAAAATTTAGGCTAGGATCCATTATAAGTAAGCCGTTGGAGTTGCTCTAAATTGGTAAGTCTTTTTATGCCCTCATCTATTACTATATTATTATTATTAAAATTATAATTTACTTGGTAGGATTTAGATTTGAGCTTAATAATAAAAATATGTTATTGAGAATTGTGAATGACATTATTAGGGTACTAAGTTGAGAATAAAGGGACTTGAGACTCGAAAAAGAAATTGAATTATAAGTTGTTTAAACCGATTTAAGGTAAGTATATACTGTACTAAATCACTATTTATGTTTGATCTTTAAATATTGCTTGATTTGATTGATGATTCACGGATAAAAAATGAGTATTCTTGCACTGATACTTGATGAACTGATGATGATGCTTCCTTGTCGGAAGTAAGCTAAACCAATCATTTGGCTGACCGGGATCCCAACTTGATAAACTTGATGAATTGATGAACTTATCATGCTTGAATACTCCGTTTTAATCTTGTGAGAACTATTATATTATGATGAACACTTGATGATCATGATAACTTTTGATGATTCTCTTGTTTAAAATTGTTTATATGATTTAAAACTCTGGTTTCTAGATAAAACTCAGTTGAAATGTATGATATATGCTTACCGAGCTTTATGAGCTCACTCTTTTATGTCGCTAACTCTCACAAGAAAGAGTTTTAGAGAAGTATGTTCAGCAAAGGATAAAAATATGATGAACTAAGGTTTTAGTGGATGGCGAGAAGCATATAGTATTATAATGAATAAAGTTTATATAATAGACTTGTGTTTGTATTTGATTAGGATTTGATGCATCGTAAACTTTGTTGTTGTAGACTGAAATTATTGTATAATCTTATATTATTAATTATTTTATGTTACGTAAGCATATTGAGTTTGTAGTTTGTTGGCGTCCCCGGGTCGGGTTCCTGAGGCTACCCGAGATCGGGGTCATCACACTACGAGGCAGAGATTATGGTTGCAACTGCAGCAGCTTGTCAAGCCATTTGGATTCGAAATGTTTTAAATCAGATAATAGATGAGCAAGTTGATCTAGTGGTGTTTTTCATTGATAATAAATCTGTACTGGATTTGGCTAAAAATCCTATCTTTCATGGAAGGAGCAAGCAAATCCACGTGCGTTATCATTTCATTAGGGAATTTGTGGAACGGGGGGAAATTATTCTGAATCACATAAGCAGTGAGTGTCAAAAGGCAGATATCTTAACCAAGGAAATGACTACACTCAAATTTGAAAAGATGAGAAGGTTGCTGGGAATTGAGAATCTATGTGGAAAACTCTAAGATTAAGGGGGATATGTTGGTTTTCTTAAGTTGGTTTTGTTTTATTCATTTAAATAAAGTCATTGTCTCTGTTGAAGTAGTAGTCGAGCTAGCAAGTTTGTAGGAAGTTGAATTAGTATAGTGTTAGTTGAGTCTGTATAGGACGTGTGTGAGTACATGTCCTGGTTTTTAGCTTTTCTGTTTCTGTAGTCTACTATAACTTTCTGTTATTGAATAAACAAGTAATGCTTCTTGCAACCAAACTTCCTTGTGTTTGTTTACATCATTGTAATTAATAAGAATTCACATTTATATTGAATCTATTAACAATATAAATGTGCTAGCTAAGTACTTCAAAACTTACTACATAATACTTAAACCTACTCTTTCTGTAAAATGTACTTGATATAAATCGTGCTTCGTGCGGTAAAACTTAGCGCATAGTACTAAAACATACTCCACCCTTCAAATAAAAATGAAAGAAATCATTTATTCGCGATATTGTATTACAGTGCAATTTATATAACAATAAATATTTCCTGACAAAAAAAATATAAAATTTAGTCTTCTTTAATTCAAATTATATCCCTAATTATAGTTTTCTAAAAAAATACTATATCCGTGTCTAAATCCATTCTGCAAAGTAGTGAAACGTCTTTAAATAAATACATAGATATACTCGAGATGGCTGATGTTAATATATTTTTCTGTATTTACTGGAAAGTTCTTATATGGTACATTAAGAAAATCAACCTATACCAAGCTAATTCATGAATGGTAGTGCTGCAATTTCAATACACGACCACCAAAACGGACGAATACATTAATTAAGCAGCATCATTTCATAAAAATGAATGTTTAAATAAACATTCAATTCATTTCATTCATAGTTATGAAAATGACGTGATAGCCTACATATAACACTGCAAACGGATGACTAGTTTGGGTCTAATACATACTCTTTACCCGACTCTATATCTAGGCCCAGTACCAAACTTTGACTCGAATATTACAAGGTCTGTCTGTGACAATATTGTGTTATAAAACCTGTTTATGGTGTAATTTTGAATAATATTTCTAATTCTAAATGTACGATTGGAAAATAAATATGCAACTAAATTGTATAGAAAAGAGACTTTAGTAATAAATGTACGATATTCAACTAGTCATGTTTGCAAATTGCCTTGAATATTTTAAAAATAAAAAAGAATAAAATTGTAGTCTCAACATTTATTAGTTAAAATTTAAATACACTGACTAAAAGTATGCTTGATGGCTAAGGTTTTCAGTGATTAGTATATATGTTTCATAACATTCATCTTATAATAGTTATTATGATTAATACAATAGTAATCATTTCTTTTGGAAATAGTGTTATATACTACCGGGCCTTCATTTTAACGTTCGTATAGGACACTACTGACGAGCCTGAAAAGGACGCGCCTGAAGTTGACCCCTCAATTCTTCTCCAATCTATTCCTCCAACAGGTGAATCTTAGGGCACTTCCTGATCTATCATTATGTTTAAACTGCATTTGAACTAAGTTTCTTAATACGTTGAAGAGCCAGCACTCTTTTGATGCTATGCAAGGTTGTAGGACTATATTCCGTTTTGCTACTCTTTTATTTAAGGTTTCATTTATCTTTATTTCTCTCAACAAGTAGATCTTCTGCAAAAAGTTTTCTAAGTACCAAATTGATGCGCGCCCGATGGGTGAGACACGCCTTAAAAAAATCCGAAACTAATTGACATAATTGCCTAAAATATGCAAATAATTAAATAATTATAATTAACAACACATTAACACATGCACAATTTTTATAAACATTAAAATTTACACAAAATGTGTTTAACTGATTAATTTTAAAAAAAATAACTACACATATGCAACACAATAAGATCTTTATGTCCGTTAGTTTTGTCCCCATATCCTAAAAATAATTATGTAATTTACCTGTTCTAATGGTCTAAATAGTAAAATTCTGAATTTATCTATCATTTCTAAAATTAATTAATTAAGTATAATTAATAAAAGCCTCAAACTACATGCACAATTATAATTAAACAATACTTACCCCAAGAATATTTGAAACAATTTAATCATAAAAATTAAAAGAGTACAATGGAGTATATAATATACTCCATAAACCAAAACACAAGTTTTTAATAACAAAAATATGGTTCATAGCTCCATAAGCAAAAAAAACATTTAACAAGAACAACTATTTTAAGATGTCATGACGCTATTCCACCTATTCCAGCATGTGCCGCAATACTTCATTGCCTTGGAATTGATCCACCAGCAGCAATAAGTTCGTTGTGTAACTACAATTTTCAAACAAATGATTATATTACAATCCCTTCTACAAAATATGCTTTCATCTTATAAGAACATGTAATGTAGGTATTTATGGGCACCAAATTTACTCTAGATTAAAAGTACCTTGAGCAAGGTCTCAAGCTTGTTCTTCACAAAAAAATATTCTGTGTGCATTTTTTGTACCGAATCGAAACATCTGCAAATATAAAGTTTTAGTTAGTTAATAACAATAAACTTACACCACTAATGAAAATATACCCTTCACAATAAATTACCCTTGAATATTTTGTTGATTGTAGTGCTCAAGGAGAACAATACATGCCTCGTGAAGTCTGTGGGCTCCAATGCTGACAAAAAATATTAACAACATAATGTATTGGTTAAACAAAAACCAATGATTTTTGATAAGTTATAATTATCCCTTTCTTTTAAATCTTTTAACCATGACAACTAAAAATTTGGCTTATTCAGTTTTGAACTATTTTATCCCACAAGTGGTGGCTATTGACTAGCATTCACATGCTTATAGTTGTGTTGCTTATAATAAAGTAACTAGTGCTTAGAATAAAAATTGATAAGGGCTCGCAATAGATGTAAGTTTGTAAACATCTTATAATAATTAAATTATTTAAATGAAATCTCTGCTAATTATATTTAAACATATATGAGCACCGTAACAAATGTTTAACAAGCATATGAATCGTGACTGATTAAACTTTCATATTATAGTAAGGACATGCTTGTGGTAATAATTATAGTTGAACCGCAAATGAATTGAGTAAGAAGTTACACTAGATGTGAAAAACATTAAAACACCAAAACTAGGACCGAGTAGAGAAGTTTTAGGTGGAAAATGGCTTCCCACCACATATATACATGGTATAATGACTTTACACATATGCATTAATAAAATTAATTTACCTCGATGTGGAACCTTTGAGGGAAAAGATGAGGATTTCAACTTTTTTCCAATCAATGAGCTGTTGGTGCCTAGAAATAAAGGTACATAGGAATAGGAATAAAGTATGGTTTATTATATTAATCAATAGCAACAATACGACCAAAAATGTCCACACACAACAAAGTCGAATTAATCTTACAAAGCTGTTGTAATATTAAGACAGTTCTCTCAAAATTGATGAAGAAGTTCGACACAGTTTCAACCACAAAATTTGGGTTGCTAAGATCGTCTTGAAGCTTTTGAAGGTTTTTGAACTGATCGTCCAGATATGCCTAATTTTTTCGTCGTAATTAACAAAAACATCATCAATGGGTAAACATAAACAATAAACAATACACACACAAATTCAACAATAGAAATGCACATAAGCACATCTTGCTGAGTTTCAAGTAAAACACAAACACAAAATAATAAAAACATATAAGAACATTTTATATGTAAGCATATCATTACACACACAAGAGAAAAGAAAAAAATACCTCATTATACAAATAGGTAGTATAGTCAAGTATTTGTCTTTGTAATTGAACAATAGTACTGACATTAGCCATTTCTAGTATTCAAATAAAATGTTGAGAGTTCTGCGCGAAGTAGTTTCTATAAGTTATTGGAAATTTAAATTGTAAGAGATGTTGCCTCTGATTTTATGCTTGTGCTTGTTGTTTCACCTAGGAGATATGGCCATCTACTTACCTAGAAGATAGTCGGCCCACGGTAGACTTTTTATACTTTAAACTAAAGATGTTACTTCTGACTTGTGTTTGGTTGTTTTACGTTGGACATGTAGCCATCTACCTACCTAAATATAGGTAGCCCACCCACGTTAGACTTTTTATGTTTAAAACATTTAATGTCATAAATAAATGTTAGCTGTGATAAAAAAGGGCAATTAATGTGATGGAAAATTTTAGTTAAAATGCTCTTATAGAT
Organism: Apium graveolens; assembly: GCF_009905375.1. NCBI lineage: Eukaryota > Viridiplantae > Streptophyta > Magnoliopsida > Apiales > Apiaceae > Apium > Apium graveolens. The sequence continues at coordinate 11,337 of NW_027419413.1, forward strand.
ATAATAAAAACAAAAATTACAGATGAGAAATTTTGGCTGATTCTGATCATTTTGAACTAAAAAAACTTTTGGGTGGTTCAAATGTAGACGATAAAAACAAAAACTACTCATTACCTAAAGAATTTATTTTGTTTTTAATTTTTTTTATTTTCCCTTGAATATTTATTAGGGAGTACTCAATTTAATTGTATGTGATAACTTCTTCCTATTTATCAAATTTAAGTTTAGGAAAAAATTTGATAAATTAATGACAGATTTTAATTTCAATCCATAAAAATGAGATAGTAATGTTAAATTTGTAGAATATAAGAACATATTTAATGTATATATATTTATAAGCACGTGTAATAAACACAATAAACATTATTTGGAAGAACTAGGAAGACATTTTGTTATTAAGTCTCAGAGAAATAAAAATAACTTTCAGGTCTAATATATAGACTATTAAAGATAATGGCTACAAATAAGCAACCTTCCCCGGGAAAAACTTAAACACTCGCATCACCCCATGACTCTCTTAAAATAGCTCAACTAAAATAAATGAAGTCTAAACTACATGACTAACTAGGTGACTAACTAGGTGACTAAATATTAGCCTAAATAATTACAACATGGAGTAAACATATAATTTAGATTAAAATCCCAACAATCTCCCCCTTAATCTAAATTTTCTTGACAATACTAGCAGCCCGTATGGCTTTTAACCTAACCTGTGTGGCTTTCAACTTTTCTGCTCATTTGGCACTTCAATATAGCCTGTCTGGCCTTTTCTTTTCCCATCTGACATGTCTTGTTTACCCGTATGGCATTTCTTATTTTCCCGTCTGGCATGCTACTTCTGTCTATAACAAAGCTGGTTCATCATCATCCATGTGTGAGGTTCACTTCTTGTTTCCATTCCTTGTCTTGTCTTTGTTTATAACATTCTACAGCGTAGTGGCCAAAGATGTTACAGTTATAGCATTTTGTTTTGCTCTTGTCACATCCACCATTTCTATTATATAACCTCCACGGGATCTTGCCTTCCATTCTTCCCGAGTTAACAGTAGCTGATTTACATTATCTCCAGCATGTCTACGAATCCTCTCTTTATGAGCTCTTAGCCTCCCGATTAACTCCTCAACAGACATGTTGTCCAAGTCACCAAATTGTTTAAAAGTTGAAGCAATCTGCAAAAATTTTGGTGAGACTGCTCGTAGTAATTTTTTCACAACACAGGACTCTTCCACTTTATCTCGTAGAGCTCGAATATTACTCATATATTATTCAATTTTAATGAGAAATCATCGATATTTTCTGTCTCTTTCATGTTGAGAGCTTCAAACTCGGACCTAAGAGTTTGCATTTTTGCTTTCTGAACACGATCAGCTCCGACACACATTATTTTGATAGCATCTCAAGCCTATTTGGTTGTCTCTTTCTCCGCCACGGACAACAATATGTCTTCTGGAATTCCCTGATAAATGGCTGCCAATGTCACATTATCCTGCCTTGGATCAGTTACACCCTTCGGGTCGCTATTCTCAATAGCTTCCCAGACGCCTTGTGCCCGCATGAATACCTTCATTTTTAACGACCACGCCGTGTAATTATTTTTGGCCAACATAGGATAACTGGGTCCGACAACACCTTCCTTCATCTTTGGCACGCCCATGCTTGTTTTCCTCGCATGTACTTGGGCATAAATTACCTAGCTCTGATACCAAGTGTAGAATATAAGAACAGATTTAATGTATATTATTTATAAGCACGTGTAATAAACACACAATAAACTTATTTTGGAAGAACTAGGAAGACATTTTGTTATTAAGTCTCAGAGAAATAAAAAATAACTTCCAGGTCTAATATAGACTAATAAAGATAATGGCTACAAATAAACAACCTTCTCCTGGAAAAACTCAAACACTCCCATCACCGCATGACTCTCCTAAAATAGCTCAACAAAATAAATGACCAAGTCTAAACTACACTAACTACGTGACTAACTAGGTGACTAAATATTAGCCTAAATAAAAAGGAGTAAACATATAATTTAGATTAAAATCCCAACAGAATTAATAAATGGAGGTTCATTATTTTGTAAACATCAAAAAAGAATGTGGTTCTCAAAGAGAGAGTATAATTATTTTATTATATTAGCTTATACCCATGTGATGCACGATTTTTCTAAAATTTACATGTTCTACTTTAAAAAATTTATGAATTTATTTTTAAAACTTTAATGTACTTATATTATTACTTTTGATGTCTTATTTTATATTGTTTATTTTTTTATATTTTGTTGCAATATTATTTCAACAAATATGCAGATATTGAAAAATATGGATGTTTGAATTTAATATTTTTCATGTATATTATATAGCTATATATAGTAAAATATTGATTTATATTGTTGTATCATTGGATCATATTTTAGCGGCTGAGGATTAGTAGAACAATGTAATCCTTTTATATATTGTGCTGAACTTCTAATCATAGGATTGTATTTAAATACTGCATCGTAGTCTCTGTGTTTTAGTATTAGAACAACGTGATCATTTTTTATTCATGGTTGTATTAAGAATGTTTTTAATTGATTTTAGAGGAGGTTTTCTAATAAGATATAATTTTGATCGTCTATTTTTAAAAATATCGTATAAACGGTTGAGATTATTTTGGCGATACAGGACCAAACGCCAAACGCTTATTATATATAAGGATATAATGTGTTGTAACATTAAAACCTTAGAAAAAATATCATTTAATAAATTATACACTAATTAAATATATATATATATGTAATAATCATTTAATAAATATTTTTTAATAAAAATATAATTAATACAACATCAAATTCACTATCATGGCTTTTAAAAAACGCAATATTGTAAAAATTAGGAAAATTTATCCATGTAAATAATCGTCGGGTCTATCAACATTATTTGTGAATAAATTTTCTTTGTGTAGCAATAAATATACATACTTAATAGGTAATCAAATTTTTTTTTTCTTAAAAGTATCAAACTAACAAAATAGTCATTTTGTATTTTAACAATGTTATTTGAACAAAAAAAGGAACATGGATATCATAATCGAGACAAAAAAATACACATTAAAATAATATCCCTTGTGAGACAAGATTAGTAACCACAATAAATCTAATATGATTATATTCTACAAGTGAATAAAATTAAAAAAAAACATACATGAAAAACGAGAGGGAGCGAGATAGAAAAGGTGAGAGATATATTACTGAAGGGCTAATTTGAAGAGGATTTGATACGAACTCAATTAGGAAAATAGGTCGAGTAAATTAATAAAATGATAAAACATGTATACATATATATACAATTGTATTCTTTAAACTAAATGGTAAAGTATCAATTAGAAGATTAATTACGCTAGTCCAAAGTAAAAATTACAATTAATCTCTGAATGTAAATCATGAGAATTTCCTCCCTTTACTCGCTGATAAGATGATTAGTTTCGTTGAGAAGTTACCTTCTCCTTGATGTGGATGTGGAAGGAGAGGGTCAAGGTTGACTCAAATATATATATATATGTTTAATATATGTCTATATATATGTATATATATATAAAGACACAACCTTATATGTTGGATATCAAAATGACCGACATATAACTCAATCATGTGTAGCACCTTTATATGTCGAAAAATGAACTAACGAATATATCCACAATGTATGTTTGATGTTTTATAAACCGACGTATAAAGTAAATCCAAACCACTAATATATGTTTGCCTCTTTAAAATTCGACGTGAAATAATTACATAGGTTGTCTTTTTAACTATTGTGCATTGTAAAATCCATAACATGCTTTATAAGTTATAAGTCATTCCTCATAAAAAATTATTTAAACAATTTATTCTAACTTTATTTTATTTAAAATAAAATATTTATACTAAGACTTCATTCTAAAAAAACGTACTCACAAGTACAAAACATACACCACTATTACAAAACCTACTCAATTAAGAAAAACCTACTCACACATATTTTCCTTGATTTTACAATTTAATTAAAAAACTATATCTTGCTTTAAATCATGCTATATATGTAATATAAAACCTACTACAACTACTTCTTAGTACAAAACCTACTATTTGCTAGAATACATTCCTTCTGAAAAACCTACTCTCGAAAGTACTAAATGTGCTAGCTCAGTACTTCAAAACTTGTTTCATAATTCTTAAACCTGCTCTTTCTATAAAATGTACTCGATATAAATCGTGCCTCGTGCGGTAAAATTTAGCCCATATTTCTAAAATATACTCCACCCTTCAAATAAAAATGAAAGAAATCACTTATTCGCGATATTGTATTACAGTGCAATTTATGTAACAATACATATTTCCTGACAAAAAAATATAAAATTTAGTAAAGTGCTCTTATTACATGATTCGAGTTGTTTGAATAATAAATAATACTTAGTTGATATATAAGTATTATTTTTTTAGAATGAAGTCTTAGTATACATATAATATTTTAATGTAAAATAAAGTAAAACTAGATTATGTAAATATTTTATATGGGGAATGACTTATAACTTATAAAGCATGTTGTGGATTTTACGTCGCACAATAATTAAAAAATGTAACTTATATGATTTACACGTTGAATTTTGAGGAGGGAGACTATTATGGTCATTTGACTCTATTTTATACGCCAGTTCATAAAACGTCAAACGTATATTATGGATATATACGTTAGTTCATTATTTTCCAAGATATAAAGGTGCTACACATGATTGAGATGTCCATTGGTCATTTCGATATCGAATATATAAGATTATGTCTTTATATAATATCACAAGAAAAATGTCAATAAATAATGGTTCACAACTGATATGTAAAATGCTAAAAATTGAGTAAAAGATCCCTATTTTTCACATCGGTTTTGGACCGATGTTTACTAACAATTTTAACAACAGTTCCATTTCAGCAACCGATGTTTTAAACATTCATTAATGGAAACCCATTACTTTTACCTTTTAACAGCCTAAGAGGCATTTGATTTGGAAATTTGAATGAGCCGTAAATGGAATTGAAATAAAATGATTGGTAAAAATTATATGGTTTACCATCTATGTGTATTGATGTTTTATTTCCACCCATGAAATTATAAATCCAAACACGCTCATTTGGGGATTGAGCTACCTATTAAGGTTAAGGGGCTAACCACTAACCAACCCCTATTCATTTTTCATTATTGTGTTGGTTAACCAGGTACATCAAATTTCATTATATGATTTTTATACAACAAATAAAATAAATTTGAGGAAACATATTTATACAAATAGTAGTGGATGTCACCTGATTCAAGTATATATAATATATAAAAAAAAAATATAAGCTATGTATATTGTACTATATTATACAATAAAATTAAAATTTTGGTTGGTATAGTTATGTGTTAATTTAGTTAATTACTCTTATATTTAAAATATTCTAATTTTATTCTAATTATAATGATATTATTCAAATCAATTTATTAATTGATGTCATTAAGAATTTATTAATTGAAGTAGTTAAAGATCAAAAGAAGATTAGGTAATCAATTCACTCATGAAGGCACAATTTTCTCACCCCTACTCTAGACACACTTTTCATCGATTAAAAAAAATATCTTATCTATAATTTGTAATATATTGTAATATTATTATAATTACCGAAACATTAAAAATTTGGTCGGTATAAAAATTTTAGGCAACAAAATAATATAAAATTTGGTATGTATAAACTGAAATTACACCTAGAGGGGGTGAATAGGTGATTATGGCTAACTATGATTACTTTTTAATTTTACCCGATAATAGCTTACTGATATTTTACCAACAGAACTATAATCTGACAATGATAGTAAGCTGAGATAACTAAATGCAATACAGAATATAATGTGCAGAAAAGTAAATAGAACACACAAGAATTTTAGCGAGGTTCGACCCCTAATCCCCTATGGTCTACGTCCCGGTCCCTTACCAAACTTGGTAAGCGAATATATTATTGATCAATAAAAGTTACAACTACAAGATACAACAATCTCCTTTTATACCCGCTGCTGATAATGGCTTGCTGAAACCCTGTTTAAGAACCTACTCTCTAAGTATTATACTACCCCGTAGTATAAACTCCTCTAGCAAGTACCACTAAACCCTTGTTTCTCTTAGCCAACTTATCCAGTAACTAATCAATACAATTTGAACAATACAAATCAATGATAAAGTTTACAACTCAAACTATAGACTCTCTTCAATAAATACGTGTATATAATTAGGAGCTCGAGAGTATTTTGAAATCAATAAAGATCAGGAGTTTTATGTGTTCTTGCTTGCCAAGTCGTCAGTCATAAAACTGCAAGAAACCACATATATAACCACACATTAACGTTTGAAACATTCTCAACAAATTACAACGGCTAGAATCCAATTCTACCATTTAAGATCGTTGGGATGGTTTCCAACGTTCATGTGTACGTTAGATAGAAGAGAAAAGGATGAATAACATTCAGAAAACATCTTTTCTATTTTGTAGAGTATAAAACGTTTTAACAGAAGATAGAAGATAGAGTTTGAAAGAAAAACAAACTTCTATTCTTTAGGAAATCAATTTGAATAAGTAAAATGAATTATACTTGAGCTCTATATCTATAATGCACGTATATTTATTAGAGAAGTCCTTACAAATGATATAAAAGAAGTTCCTATAAAATCTCCATGAAATTCGACTTCCTTATTGAATCTGGACTGTGCATCTTAACTTGCTGTTATTCTGACACTGTTGATCATAGCTTGCTGAGATACAAATTTGTCTTATAACAGCTTGCTACAATTATGCTTAGAATGACAAAGTCATTAAGCTGATTACCTGAAAACAAGCTTGGATAACAGTATTATAGCTTACTGTGTTGATCATCAAAACTAAGGATTTACAATCTCCCCCTTTTTGATGATTACACACATCTAGGAGAATTTATAAAACTCCCTAAATCTATGCATATCTCAAAATATAAATTAACACTTAAGATATCACAATCAGCATAATAAACGTCTTAACAGATTCCCAAAATCAGTAGTAACAGCTTATGCATAAACAAGTCTTAAAAACAAAATAGCACACACAAGTTAACCAAACCACATAAACAAAAATCATCAAATCAGTACCAGATGCAACAACTCTTAAAAACCACAGAGACTTCAACAAAAACTAAATCAAGTTCAGAAATTGAGTACTTAAACGAAATTCTCCTAAGTTCTCCCTCTTATATCATCAAAAGCAGATTAGTCTTCCTGAGCAGAATTGACAGCTGCATCCTCTTTTGGTGAAAGAAACTCATCTTGCTTCTCCTGTTGTTCCAAATCATAGCATCCGCAAGATCATCCAAGCCAGTGTCTAAATCTGCATTTGACTGAGAAGCTGAAGGTTTCTGAGTAGACATGAAGTTCAGCAAAATATCCTTTAAGCCTTAACCTCTGTCTTGAGCTGGTTATTTGCTCAGTAGTGGCAGCAACATGACCAAACAACAAGGTATTATCATCTTGAATACCTTTTAGCAGCTGCATCATCTCAAATTTGAGTAAAGGTTGAAGGCTCAGCTACAGCAGGAGACTCAGGAACAATGGTAGGCAAAATCCTAACCAACTCTCCATTGTCAATTTGTAAATTAGACTGAGCTAACACTTTACATCCAAAACTTCCTTAACACTCACCTTAACAGCACTCTTAAGTTCAATCTTAAAGAATTCAAATACCTTGGTAAGCATTAAACCATAAGGAAGTCCAATCTTTTTCTGATTAACAGTAGCAATTATATTCTTTAGAACTAGATCTGACAAATCAAAAGCCCTACCAGCTAGGAGCATAGAAACCAGAGTAACATCTTGACAACTAAAGGTTGATTTATTCCCACCCCTAGGACAAACATTAGCCCTACAGATTTTAAACAACAAATGTGCCATAGAGTTACTTGAGTAGTGGAAGGGGGCTGAGGGTTTTCTTGTACTGTAACATCAGATCCTAACAGCAACTTAAATTGATCCAACAAAGAAAATCAGGGAATGACACATATCCTTTTCCAGTAAAAATATCAATTCAGAGGGATTCTCAAACTTGATGATTGAACTTAAAATTGGAGGGTTAAGCCTAATTTTCTTGTCATGTACAGTTGTAATACAGTTCCCATACTTATCTTCAATCAAATTTGCATAGAATTCATGAATTAAATCAGGATAGTAGACCTTAGGCATTTCGACGATAAAAGAATCCATACCCAAATTATGAAACAAAAGTAAGGCACCGGAGTTTTGAAAAAGCTTACCAACAATCGGAATTCCAGGGATAATAGGACGAACATCAAAGGCATTTTTAGTGAATCGTTGTTGAAGATCAGGAGAATCAAACACCAAAGATTGCTTAAGTTTCTTCGAATCAGGGGTGTGAGAGACTTCTTCATCGCTCTAGTAACCCAAATCAACCACTGTAGTATCCATCTTGGAGGAAGTACACTTGCCCAGAATACCAGAATTTCTAGTAGCATGAACCATTGTATGGAACTGAACTGGTGATTTTGATTGATCGGAGTGGCGGTAGATTGAGAAAGCTGAGACGCGGTGTGAAATAAAACCCTAACCCGTGCTTATTTTAATGATATTTAGGGGAGAGTTTAGGATAAAAAAAAACAAATTATAGTTATTCTAAAATCTAACACTTATCAATATAACAATTTACATTTATCTTAATCACCACATTAGCATTTAGATCACTTAACAAATAAATCAGCTATCATGCAAATATTTAGCCATAATTAAAAAGATAATGACATATCATAATTAAAAAATAACTTAAGCAAAAAAGTGTCATTTTAATAACCCATCATAGTAAGCTAACATGAAAATAATAATAAGCCAACATTACCAAATTTCCGATGATAGCTTGCCATTATACACTGCACATGCCAAGTTCCCTTCGAATGGTAGAAAATCTTGCTTCTCCAAGGGGTTTTGTAAAGATATCTGCCAATTGATATTCAGTAGGTACAAAAACTAATTCAATCTTACCTTTGGCAGCATTATCTCTCAAGAAATGGTGACGAATATCAATATGCTTTGTTCTTGAGTGATTAACCGGATTCTTTGATATGTTGATGGTGCTAGTGTTGTCACAATAGATTGGAACTTTGCCACACTTGATTCCAAAATCTCGTAAGTCTGAATCATCCACAAAATTTGAGAGCAACAACTACCAGCTGCCAAATACTCACCTTCTGCTGTGGATAATGCAACTGAAGTTTGTTTCTTACTTTTCCAAGATACGAGACTTTGTCCTAAGTATGTACAAACACCACTTGTGCTCTTTCTATCAGTTTGACATCCTGCATAGTCATCATCACTATACCCCACAAGATCGAATGTGCTTGTAATAGGATAAAATAACCCAAGATTAATAATCTCACTTAAATATCGAAATATTCTTTTAACTGCATTTAAGTGTGATTCCTTAGGTTTTGCTTGAAAACGAGCACAAACACATACACTATACATATCAGGTCTAGAGGATGTTAAGTACAATAAACTACCAATCATACCTCTATACTTCTTGATATCAACATCTTTACCTTTCTCATCCGATGTCAGCTTGCTGTTTTGGTTCATTGGAGTAGATTTCGGCTTGACATTGTCAAAACCAAATCTAGTCAGCAAGTTCTTTACATATTTTGATTGATGAACATATATGCCATCCTTTAATTGCTTAATTTGGAGTCCCAAAAATAATTGAGCTCACCCATCATGCTCATGTCAAATTCACTGCGCATACACTTAGAAAACCACTCGCACATATAATCATTAATGGATCCAAAGATTATATCATCTACATATATCTGGACAATCAAAATATCATCACCATTTTGCCTAGTAAATAAAGTAGGATCAATTTTACCTCAATGAAGCCATTTTTGATCAAAAACTTACTAAGCCTCTTGTACCAAGCCCTTGGTGCTTGCTTTAAGCCATATAATGCCTTCTTGAGCTTGTAAACATAGTCTGGATGTTGTTCATGTTCAAAACCAGGGGGTTGCTTGACATAAACTTCCTCTTCCAGAAATCCATTAAGAAAAGCACTTTTGACGTCCATTTGATGTAGCTTGATCTTCTTGTAGCATGCATAAGCAAGAAGCATCCTAATTGATTCCAATCTAGCTACTGGAGCATAAGTTTGATCAAAGTCAATGCCTTCTTATTGGTTGTACCCTTGTGCCACGAGCCTTGCTTTATTTCGAGTAACAATACCAAATTCATCCACTTTATTCTTGAAAATCCATTTTGTACCAATGACTGAAGTATTCCTTGGTGGCTTGACAAGTTCCCAAACATCACATCGTTCGAATTGATTGAGTTCTCTTGCATAGCCGTGATCCAATTTTCATCTTCGAGTGCTTCTTTGACATTCTTGGGTTCCTCTTGAGCTAGGAATGCCATAAGCACAAAAATTTGCAGTGCCTTTCTTGTCTTGAGTCCATCAGAAATATCACTAACCTGTTCTGGAGGGTGATTCTTCACTGTCCGTGTAGCTTTTGGCAATGAATGCTTTGAGATATCTTCATGTGAGGTCTTCCTTATCTTAGATGGAGGAGCTAAGTCTTCACCATCATAGATTGGCATTTTATCCTTTGCTCTATTTCCTCTAGGACCATCAAGAGTCATCTTTTCCATCTTTGGAATAGAAGTTTTCGCTTGCTGATTTCCAGAGGCAGTTTCAATTTCAGCTTGCTGTTTTCCAGAATCAGTCTCTGTTTCAGCTTGTTGTTTTGGAGTAGCCTTCTCTGTTTCAGCTTGCTGTTGTCCAGCTTCACCTGCATCATCTTCCTCGTCTCTTGGAAGATCATTGTTAGGTTCTTGAAAAGTAACATCTATAGATTCCCAACAATATGCTTAGACAAATTATAAACTCTATAGGATTTACTATTCATAGAATAACCAAGAAAAATAGCTTCATAAGATTTAGCATCGAATTTACCATCATTACCAATTGTCTTGAGAACAAAACTTTGAGCCAAAAATCTTGAAGTAACTGATGTTGGGTTTCTTTTTCTTGAGCAATTCATATGGAGTCTTCTCCAAAATAGGTCTTATCAATAATCTATTCAGAACATAGCATTTGTGTTGACTGCTTCTGCCCAAAAACTTCTAGGTAACTTGCTTTCTTGCAACAATGTCCTTGTTGTCTCTTGCACTGACCTATTCTTGCGTTTCACCACACCATTTTGTTGTGGAGTCCTTGGATCTGAAATTCATGTGATATTCCTCTTTCTTCACAATAAGTAACAAAGTGTTTTTGAAATTCACCACCTCGATCACTCCTTATACCTACAGCTTTGTATTGAGCTTATTCTCAAGTAATTTAATTAGTTTCTCCAACTCATTAAAAAGCAGCATCTTTAGTTTTAAGAAACAATACCCATGTAAAATGAGAATAATCATCAACAATTACAAAACCATATTGCTTACCTCCTATACTTTTATAGGCTTCTGGACCAAATAAGTCTAAATGCAAAAGTTCTAAGGGTTTAGAAGTAGATACCATTTTCTTTGCTTTGTGAGTACTTCTAATTTGCTTGCCTAATTGGCATGCAGAACACACCTCAGTCTTGATATACTTGATTTTGGGTAAACCTCTGACTAGCTTCTTCTTTGAAAGCTTGTTAAGCAAGTCCATGTGAGCATGACCCAATCTTCTATGCCAAACATAAGGATCAGTGTCTATTGCAGCAAGACAGCAAGCTGTTTTCTGCAACTCAAAGTCCAAAATATATATATTCCCTTCCCTTCTTTTCCAAGGATTTGAAGAGTTTTTCTATCGCCAATAGTCACTCTTCCACCCTTTTTCATCTGAAGACTCAGGAATTGTGCTTTGTCTCCACTCATATGTCTAGTACATCCGCTATCCAAGATCCATTGAGTTGATTTGACTCGAGCGGCAAGACATATCTACAAAACAAATAAACAACTCAACCTTTTGGTACCCAAAGTTTGTTGGGTCCGACATGGTTAGTAGATAAAATATATAAAACATGTAAATCAGATTTCTTTATCCATTTTTGGATAAATCTAGGTGATTTAACTCTGCCGCCTGATGATAGTGATATGTCTTTGTTTGCCATTCTGACCATAATAAGCTATTTTCTAATTGTTTCCTCATGGTATGATGTCTGAACATTCTGAGCTCTGCAATTTTTTTTCAGATGCCCTTCTTTCCACATCTGTTGTATATCTTCCAAGGCATAGCATAATAGGGTATGCCATGTTTTCCTTCATATCTTAGAGCCTTGTCCTTCTTGTTTGCATTCATTCCAATTCCTTCTCTGACCAGTGGAATATTTGTGTTGTTCATCATTGACTTGAGACTCTCTTCTCCTTGAACAAAAGATCTCATGCCCCTTTTCAGATCCTCAACTTTGTGAGCAGATCAATCTTTTCAGCTTGCTGACTTATGATTTCAGCTTGCTGAGATGGTTCTTCTGCTTGATTTGAAGGTGTTGCATCTATTATTCTCTGAGTTTGAACAGCTCCAAACATTCATCCCTTGCTTCAATCTCCTTCTTTAACTCTGTGATCTTCATTAATTGAGTCTTGTTCCTTTTGAGGAGAATTTTGTTGAAGTTTTCCATATGACTGACTTTAGCTTGAAGATCCTTGATTTCAGCCTCTTTGTCAGCTTGTGTAGGTACCTTCTTGTCAATCCAAGTATCCACTTTGTTCATCAAATCTTGAACCATAGTCTTGAGATAATTATTCTTCTCTTTTAGCTTGCTATTTTCAGCTTTAAGAGAATAATATTCTCCCATAATACATTCTCACATTCCTGCATAGTTAGTGGTTCCAAAACAATATCTTCAGAAGATAAATTATATTTACAAGAGTTTACCTCACTCTGATCTTCTTCTGAATCACTTTCTAGGTATCCACTTTCTGAATTTCCTCAAACAGAATCATTATCAAGTCCAACTAGGGCAAGATTAATCATATCTACACTTGAATCATCACTGGAAACCGAGTCATCATCACTCCAAGTCATTAGAGCTTTAGCTTTCTTCTTATCCTTGATGACAGTTTGCTGTTTTGACATCAATTTGTAGCAGTCCCGCTTATAATGGCCTAGCTTTCCACATTCAAAGCATGTCTGATCTTTAGAATCCTTGTTGACCTTTTTGTTGTTGGAAAATCTGCCTTTATCTCTTTTCAGCCTGTCATTCTTCTCGATCATCTTCCTGATCTTCCTGGATATTAAAGCTGATTCTACATCCGACTCATCTTCAGATTCGTAAGCTATCATTAGTGTGAAGAGCTAACTGCTTCATTTGAGCAACTGGAGCTTGCATAGAACTTGATTGGCTTTCCTTGATTTTGCTTTCAAATTATTCTAATTCTGCAAAAACAGCCAATTGATCCATAGTATCTATAGTTGAAGAGGGTTCCAAAGCGGTTACCTTCGGTTCATAGATAAATGGCACAACACTAAGTATCTTCATGTTAATTTCCTCTTAAGGGATATGTTTGCCAAGTTGCTTTAAGGCATTCAGATTTGTCTGGAATCTAACTTGACTTTCTCGAATATTTTCTCCATCTCGAAGCTTGAAATTTCCAAACTCATTCATTAGTTTGCTCAATTTCACCTTTTTAAGCTCTTGGATCCTTCGTGATACAATTCCAAAGTATCCCATATCTCTTTAGCTGATTTGCATGAAGAGACTTTATCACATTCACTAGGACATAACCCATTCATGAGAGAATTCCTAGCCTTTCCATTGAAACTGTATTTGAGTAATTCAGCCTCCGTGAGATCATCAATGTCTTTCACTTTTCCTTCTTTGTCCTGAATTCAAATGGACCCTTCTGAACAATTCTCAAAGCTAGTGGCTCCCTGGATAGATACACTTCCATGTGACCTTTCCACATGTTGTAGTTTTCTATACCAAGCAAAAGAGGTGCCCGATAATCCGAGGTTCCTTCGGGATATTTGTCAGCCATTTTAATCGAATACTATTCCTGTTACGGAAAGATTAGTATACCAAAGCTCTGATACCAACTGAAATTACACCTAGAGGGGGGTGAATAGGTGATTATGGCTAACTAGGATTACTTTTAAATTTTACCCGATAATAGCTTACTGAGATTTTACCAACAGAACTATAATCTACAATGATAGTAAGTTGAGATCACTAAATGCAATGCAGAATATAATGTGCAGAAAAGTAAATAGAACACACAAGAATTTAGCCAGGTTCGACCCCTAATCCCCTATGGTCTACGTCCTGGTCCCTTACCAAACTTGGTAAGAGAATATATTATTGATCAATGAAAGTTACAACTACAAGATACAACAAAATCTCCCTTTATCCCAGCTGCTGATAATGGCTTGCTGAAACCCTGTTTAAGAACCTGCTCTCTAAGTACTATACTACCCGTAGTAAACTCCTCTAGCAAGTACCACTAAACCCTTGTTTCCCTTAACCAACTTATCCAACAACTAATCAATACAATTTGAACAATACAAATCAATGATAAAGTTTACAACTCAAACTATAGACTCTCTTCAATAAATACGTGTATATAATTAGGAGCTCGAGAGTATTTTGAAATCAATAAAGATCAGGAGTTGTATGTATTCTTCACTTTCCAAGTCGTCAGTCATAAAACTGCAAGAAACCACATATATAACCACACATTAACGTTTGAAACATTCTCAATATATTACGTGTATACATTCTCAACAAAGTATAACAAAGATCAGAGTTGTATGTGTACCATTTAAGATCGTTGGATGGTTTCCAACGTTCATGTGTACGTTAGATAGAAGAGAAAGAAGGATGAACAACATTCAGAAAACATCTCTTCTATTTTGTAGAGTATAAAACGTTTTAACAAAAGATAGAAGATAGAGTTTGAAAGAAAAACAAACTCCTATTCTTTAGGAAATCAATTTGAATATGTAAAAATGAATTATACTTGAGCTCTATATCTATAATGCACGTATATTTATTAGAGAAGTCCTTACAACTGATATAAAAGAAGTTCCCATAAAATCCCATGAATTCGACTTCCTTGTTGAATCTGGACTATGCATCTTAGCTTGCTGTTATTCTGACACTGTTGATCATAGTTTGCTGAGATACAAATTTGTCTTATACGCTTGCTACAATTATGCTTAAAATGACAAAGTCATTAAGCTGATTACCTGTAAACAAGCTTGGATAACAGTATTATAGCTTGCTGTATTGATCATCAAAACTAAGAGATTTACATAAACATCTCATGAAACAAACTGAGATATATTATATGCTAGTGCAAAAAATTATAATATTAGACGAGATGAATGAAATTAAAATAAAAATTAATTTGTTGTTCGGTATAATGGTTTAAATAATATATACTTTCATCTCGGGTAGACAAAATACTATTGATCAGGAAAAATAATGGGTATGTCGCTGAAATAATTAAAAATATAATTGGTCTGACTTAAAAATCTATACTATTGAAGTAACCTATTAAAAATTTAAAAATAAAAATACACATTTTTGGTCGTTTAATGACAGTCGGATTAAAGTAAAACATAACAGCATCCCCGCTAAAGCGAATATAATATTCAATGGAGCTAAAATATAATTAAAAGTAATTAATGGTAGAGACACCTAGTATTAATAAAAGTTAAATATGCATAAATAATTGTACACAAAATTAACTCATCTAGATATTTATTTTTAAACAAAGCAGTTACATATAATGACACATATCCAAAAGAAAAATCGAAAAACTAATTGACTTAAACACCTAAAATATGAAAACAATTAAATAATTATAATTAACAACACATTAACACATGCACAATTTTTATAAACATTAAAATTTACACAAAATGTGTTTAACTAATTAATTTTAAAAAAATAACTACACATATGCAACATATTGAGATCCTTATGTCCATTAATTTTGTCCCCATATCCTAAAAATAACTATGTAATTAACATGTTCTAATGGTCTAGATAGTAAAATACAGAATTACTCCATCACAAATGGTGAACATGCAAAATGAATCACTTTCTATGGTACCTAGATAATGGATCCTGTAGTCACATGACTGGCTTCAAATCGAAGTTCATGGAGCTGAATGAGCATATGCGTGGCCTGGTAAGTTTTGGAGATGGAGGTTCATTATTTTTTAAGACATAAAAAAAAATGAATGTGGTTCTCAAAGAGAGAGTATAATTATTTTATTATATTAGCTTATAACCCTGTGATGCACGATTTTTCTAAAATTTACCTGATCAATTTTTAAAAAATTATGAATTTATTTTAAAAAATTTAATGTACTTATCTTGTTACTTTTGATGTTGTATTATATTCTTATTATTTTTTATAGTTTGTTACAATATTATTTTAACAAATATATGTAATGAATTATTACATATATTCATAAATTTTTTAAAAATGGAATGTAAAGAAGCAAAGGAGGAGCTTGTAGAACGCTGTTATGTTGGGACGATGTTGGAGAAAGAAAATTGTTAGGGCCTGAATTAATCCGTGTAACTACGGAAAAAGTCAAATTGATGTAACAAAGAATTTTGACATCTCAAAGTAGATAGAAGAGTTACGCAGACAAGGATCATCGAGAAATGATGTTTAAGGAAGGGGATTTTATATTTCATAAAATTTCTCCCTGGAAGGGCGTTATGAGATTCGGGAAGAAAGGAAAGTTAAGTCCACGTTATATTGGACCGTTTGAGATTCTTAGACGGGTTGGAGAAGTGGCATATAAGTTAGCACTACCGCCTAGTCTAGGGCATTTTTACAACGTTTTTCACGTGTCATACCTAATAAGAAAGTATGTTTCGGACCCATCGCATATAATTAATTATGAACCAATAGAAATTCAGGAAAATATGCAGTATGAAGAACAACCTGTTGAAATAGTCGATCGTCGTGAGCAAAAATTGAGAAATAAGGTTATATCTCTCGTGAAGGTGATTTGGCAAAATTACGAGATAGAGGAAGCAACTTGGGAACCCGAAGAGATGATGAGAGCAAATTATCCCCACTTATTTGATAAGACATGTACAAATTAACTTTTAAATTTCGAGGACAAAATTCTGTTAAGGGGGGAAGAATGTAATATCCCTAGTCATTTGATTATATAATATAGTAAAGTGCTCTTATTACATGATTCGAGTTGTTTGAATAATAAATAATACTTAGTTGATATATAGCATGTAATTTTATTATAATTTTGATTATTGGTTCGCTTCTTTAGATCCAAGCTCCCATAAAATTTAACTATAACTCAAACCCGAAATTAATCGAGGGCCAAAGAAAAGGAACGAAAGGAAGAGAAACGCGAAAAGACTAAGAGGAATGAGAAGATGGTTAGGGCTCCCAAGAAAGAGAAGAAATTTGAACTAATTCAACGAGCCAACATGTATTAGCCCCAAGCTTAGCATATTATGTAAAACTAATATGTTATGTAAAACTAATATGTGCATATATAGAGAAATGAAGGACCTCCACTTTAATCCCCTCGATGTGGGACAAGTGAATTTAGTTGAAAAAAACAACAAGTGTTCCAAGTGCACTAGTTGTGATCCTAAAGAGATCCAACACCTGCTTATATAGAAAATGTTAGCCAACTAGTTTCACCCCATTTCGATGTGGCACTAAATAACATCATGTTTTAAACATAACATATTTAGTGCCTTGTGTGTTTCTTGCATTCTAAAAATTTTAAACTGATTTTCCTTGCATTAGTAATGCTCCAAATATTTTATTTTTTTAATATTATTTCGGTTGTGGAGCCCAAATAAAAGTGGATGTGATCTCATTACTTAGAACCCAAGCCCCTTAAATAGAATGGAGTGGTGGTTCATTTCAAAACTCCCTCGATGTGGGATAAATTTGAACTTGTCTATAAGAGTTCGGGAACTCTTAACTCAAAACCACACCATTGTGTGGGTTATATAAAGTTCAAGCAAGTCTTAAAAATATAATCTAGTCAATGTGGGACTAAATTGGACTAGTTAACTAGTTTAGATCAAACTCTAAATCTAGTTATCTTGATAAAAATAATTTTAACTTATTTAAGGACTTTGACTTAATGAATCCAAAATGATATCTATTGAGAACTTGTTAAAAATATTACTTGCAAACTCTATCTTTTATATAGAAAAAGAGTATAGCCTTGTGTCTAGTTCATTATCGCTGTGGGAACCAAAAATGTTAAGACTTAACTAAAAATTTATGTTGCCCAAGTCTTGGTTTTATTAGTGATGGAAGTGAGTCTCTTCAAACCATAAGCAATGTGGGACTTGGGATGTAATAGCAAAAAAGGTTGTCAAGTCCCATATTGAGGAGAGAATAGAAGTTAAACTAGAATAAATTGGAAGTCTATAGAATACTTGTTGTAAAGGCGTAAGTGACCTTGTATGCATCACACCTTGAGAGCTGTGAGTTTACTTTGTGCATGGGGTTGCCTTGTGACTTTTCTTGAGAAATGAAAATTTCATTTTTAACCCTAACTCTAAGAGAGTGCTTGTGTGTTCCTTAAAAATAATATAAATAAATAGGATCCTAGTTATTTAAGACATTTTTGGGTAGGACAACTCCAACAACAATCCGTATTTTGGTTCCTTAATATAATAATAATTTCAAATCTTATTCATATTTTTAAAATAAGAGAGAGAAAAAGATGTGAGAGAATGAGGGTGAAAAATGAGGAAAATGAATATTTAATTAATGAAAATAAGATAAGGAATGATTATGCATTCTTCATCTTTAAGGAAGCAAAAGTGGATCTTAAGCTTTTAGAGAATTACTAGGATT
This sequence comes from Apium graveolens, assembly GCF_009905375.1. Lineage (NCBI taxonomy): Eukaryota > Viridiplantae > Streptophyta > Magnoliopsida > Apiales > Apiaceae > Apium > Apium graveolens. The sequence continues at coordinate 30,198 of NW_027419413.1, forward strand.
CTGTTGAAGTGCCAATTTTGATTCAATCCTTAAAAATTTTAGGCTAGGATCCATTATAAGTAAGCCGTTGGAGTTGCTCTAAATTGGTAAGTCTTTTTATGCCCTCATCTATTACTATTATTATTATTATTAAAATTATAATTTACTTGGTAGGATTTAGATTTGAGCTTAATAAATAAAAATATGTTATTGAGAATTGTGAATGACATTATTAGGGTACTAAGTTGAGAATAAAGGGACTTGAGACTCGAAAAAGAAATTGAATTATAAGTTGTATTAAACCGATTTTAAGGTAAGTATATACTGTACTAAATCACTATTTATGTTTTGATCTTTAAATATTGCTTGATTTGATTGATGATTCACGGATAAAAAATGAGTATTCTTGCACTGATACTTGATGAACTGATGATGATGCTTCCTTGTCGGAAGTAAGCTAAACCAATCATTTGGCTGACCGGGATCCCAACTTGATAAACTTGATGAATTGATGAACTTATCATGCTTGAATACTCCGTTTTAATCTTGTGAGAACTATTATATTATGATGAACACTTGATGATCATGATAAGCTTTTGATGATTCTCTTGTTTAAAATTGTTTTATTTGATGATTTAAAACTCTGGTTTCTAGATAAAACTCAGTTGAAATGTATGATATATGCTTACCGAGCTTTATGAGCTCACTCTTTTATGTCGCTAACTCTCACAAGAAAGAGTTTTAGAGAAGTATGTTTCAGCAAAGGATAAAAATATGATGAACTAAGGTTTTAGTGGATGGCGAGAAGCATATAGTATTATAATGAATAAAGTTTATATAATAGACTTGTGTTTGTATTTGATTAGGATTTGATGCATCGTAAACTTTTGTTGTAGACTGAAATTATTGTATAAATCTTATATTATTAATTATTTTATGTTTACGTAAGCATATATTGAGTTTGTAGTTTGTTGGCGTCCCCGGGTCGGGTTCCTGAGGCTACCCGAGATCGGGGTCATCACACTACGAGGCAGAGATTATGGTTGCAACTGCAGCAGCTTGTCAAGCCATTTGGATTCGAAATGTTTTAAATCAGATAATAGATGAGCAAGTTGATCTAGTGGTGTTTTTCATTGATAATAAATCTGTACTGGATTTGGCTAAAAATCCTATCTTTCATGGAAGGAGCAAGCAAATCCACGTGCGTTATCATTTCATTAGGGAATTTGTGGAACGGGGGGAAATTATTCTGAATCACATAAGCAGTGAGTGTCAAAAGGCAGATATCTTAACCAAGGAAATGACTACACTCAAATTTGAAAAGATGAGAAGGTTGCTGGGAATTGAGAATCTATGTGGAAAACTCTAAGATTAAGGGGGGATATGTTGGTTTAATCTTAAGTTGGTTTTGTTTTATTCATTTAAATAAAGTCATTGTCTCTGTTGAAGTAGTAGTCGAGCTAGCAAGTTTGTAGGAAGTTGAATTAGTATAGTGTTAGTTGAGTCTGTATAGGACGTGTGTGAGTACATGTCCTAGTTTTTAGCTTTTCTGTTTCTGTAGTCTACTATAACTTTCTGTTATTGAATAAACAAGTAATGCTTCTTGCAACCAAACTTCCTTGTGTTTGTTTACATCATTGTAATTAATAAGAATTCACATTTATATTGAATCTATTAACAATATAAATGTGCTAGCTAAGTACTTCAAAACTTACTACATAATACTTAAACCTACTCTTTCTGTAAAATGTACTTGATATAAATCGTGCTTCGTGCGGTAAAACTTAGCGCATAGTACTAAAACATACTCCACCCTTCAAATAAAAATGAAAGAAATCATTTATTCGCGATATTGTATTACAGTGCAATTTATATAACAATAAATATTTCCTGACAAAAAAAATATAAAATTTAGTCTTCTTTAATTCAAATTATATCCCTAATTATAGTTTTCTAAAAAAAATACTATATCCGTGTCTAAATCCATTCTGCAAAGTAGTGAAACGTCTTTAAATAAATACATAGATATACTCGAGATGGCTGATGTTAATATATTTTTCTGTATTTACTGGAAAGTTCTTATATGGTACATTAAGAAAATCAACCTATACGAAGCTAATTCATGAATGGTAGTGCTGCAATTTCAATACACGACCACCAAAACGGACGAATACATTAATTAAGCAGCATCATTTCATAAAAATGAATGTTTAAATAAACATTCAATTCATTTCATTCATAGTTATGAAAATGACGTGATAGCCTACATATAACACTGCAAACGGATGACTAGTTTTGGGTCTAATACATACTCTTTACCCGACTCTATATCTAGGCCCAGTACCAAACTTTGACTCGAATATTACAAGGTCTGTCTGTGACAATATTGTGTTATAAAACCTGTTTATGGTGTAATTTTGAATAATATTTCTAATTCTAAATGTACGATTGGAAAATAAATATGCAACTAAATTGTATAGAAAAGAGACTTTAGTAATAAATGTACGATATTCAACTAGTCATGTTTGCAAATTGCCTTGAATATTTTAAAAATAAAAAAAGAATAAAATTGTAGTCTCAACATTTATTAGTTAAAATTTAAATACACTGACTAAAAGTATATGCTTGATGGCTAAGGTTTTCAGTGATTAGTATATATGTTTCATAACATTCATCTTATAATAGTTATTATGATTAATACAATAAGTAATCATTTCTTTTGGAAATAGTGTTATATACTACCGGGCCTTCATTTTAACGTTCGTATAGGACACTACTGACGAGCCTGAAAAGGACGCGCCTGAAGTTGACCCCTCAATTCTTCTCCAATCTATTCCTCCAACAGGTGAATCTTAGGGCACTTCCTGATCTATCATTATGTTTAAACTGCATTTGAACTAAGTTTCTTAATACGTTGAAGAGCCAGCACTCTTTTGATGCTATGCAAGGTTGTAGGACTATATTCCGTTTTGCTACTCTTTTATTTAAGGTTTCATTTATCTTTATTTCTCTCAACAAGTAGATCTTCTGCAAAAAGTTTTCTAAGTACCAAATTGATGCGCGCCCTGATGGGTGAGACACGCCTTAAAAAAATCCGAAAACTAATTGACATAATTGCCTAAAATATGCAAATAATTAAATAATTATAATTAACAACACATTAACACATGCACAATTTTTATAAACATTAAAATTTACACAAAATGTGTTTAACTGATTAATTTTAAAAAAAATAACTACACATATGCAACACAATAAGATCTTTATGTCCGTTAGTTTTGTCCCCATATCCTAAAAATAATTATGTAATTTACCTGTTCTAATGGTCTAAATAGTAAAATTCTGAATTTATCTATCATTTCTAATTAATTAATTAATTAAGTATAATTAATAAAAGCCTCAAACTACATGCACAATTATAATTAAACAATACTTACCCCAAGAATATTTGAAACAATTTAATCATAAAAATTAAAAGAGTACAATGGAGTAATATAATATACTCCATAAACCAAAACACAAGTTTTTAATAACAAAAATATGGTTCATAGCTCCATAAGCAAAAAAAACATTTAACAAGAACAACTATTTTAAGATGTCATGACGCTATTCCACCTATTCCAGCATGTGCCGCAATACTTCATTGCCTTGGAATTGATCCACCAGCAGCAATAAGTTCGTTGTGTAACTACAATTTTCAAACAAATGATTATATTACAATCCCTTCTACAAAATATGCTTTCATCTTATAAGAACATGTAATGTAGGTATTTATGGGCACCAAATTTACTCTAGATTAAAAGTACCTTGAGCAAGGTCTCAAGCTTGTTCTTCACAAAAAAATATTCTGTGTGCATTTTTTGTACCGAATCGAAACATCTGCAAATATAAAGTTTTAGTTAGTTAATAACAATAAACTTACACCACTAATGAAAATATACCCTTCACAATAAAATTACCCTTGAATATTTTGTTGATTGTAGTGCTCAAGGAGAACAATACATGCCTCGTGAAGTCTGTGGGCTCCAATGCTGACAAAAAATATTAACAACATAATGTATTGGTTAAACAAAAACCAATGATTTTTGATAAGTTATAATTATCCCTTTCTTTTAAATCTTTTAACCATGACAACTAAAAATTTGGCTTATTCAGTTTTGAACTATTTTATCCCACAAGTGGTGGCTATTGACTAGCATTCACATGCTTATAGTTGTGTTGCTTATAATAAAGTAACTAGTGCTTAGAATAAAAATTGATAAGGGCTCGCAATAGATGTAAGTTTGTAAACATCTTATAATAATTAAATTATTTAAAATGAAATCTCTGCTAATTATATTTAAACATATATGAGGCACCGTAACAAATGTTTAACAAGCATATGAATCGTGACTGATTAAACTTTCATATTATAGTAAGGACATGCTTGTGGTAATAATTATAGTTGAACCGCAAATGAATTGAGTAAGAAGTTACACTAGATGTGAAAAACATTAAAACACCAAAACTAGGACCGAGTAGAGAAGTTTTAGGTGGAAAATGGCTTCCCACCACATATATACATGGTATAATGACTTTACACATATGCATTAATAAAATTAATTTACCTCGATGTGGAACCTTTGAGGGAAAAGATGAGGATTTCAACTTTTTTCCAATCAATGAGCTGTTGGTGCCTAGAAATAAAGGTACATAGGAATAGGAATAAAGTATGGTTTATTATATTAATCAATAGCAACAATACGACCAAAAATGTCCACACACAACAAAGTCGAATTAATCTTACAAAGCTGTTGTAATATTAAGAACAGTTCTCTCAAAATTGATGAAGAAGTTCGACACAGTTTCAACCACAAAATTTGGGTTGCTAAGATCGTCTTGAAGCTTTTGAAGGTTTTTGAACTGATCGTCCAGATATGCCTAATTTTTTCGTAATTAACAAAAAACATCATCAATGGGTAAACATAAACAATAAACAATACACACACAAATTCAACAATAGAAATGCACATAAGCACATCTTGCTGAGTTTCAAGTAAAACACAAACACAAAATAATAAAAAACATATAAGAACATTTTATATGTAAGCATATCATTACACACACAAGAGAAAAGAAAAAAAATACCTCATTATACAAATAGGTAGTATAGTCAAGTATTTGTCTTTGTAATTGAACAATAGTACTGACATTAGCCATTTCTAGTATTCAAATAAAATGTTGAGAGTTCTGCGCGAAGTAGTTTCTATAAGTTATTGGAAATTTAAATTGTAAGAGATGTTGCCTCTGATTTTATGCTTGTGCTTGTTGTTTCACCTAGGAGATATGGCCATCTACTTACCTAGAAGAAGTAGTCGGGCCCACGGTAGACTTTTTATACTTTAAACTAAAGATGTTACTTCTGACTTGTGTTTGGTTGTTTTACGTTGGACATGTAGCCATCTACCTACCTAAAATAGGTAGGCCCACCCACGTTAGACTTTTTATGTTTAAAACATTTAATGTCATAAATAAATGTTAGCTGTGATAAAAAAGGGCAATTAATGTGATGGAAAATTTTAGTTAAAATGCTCTTATAGATATAATAAAAACAAAAATTACAGATGAGAAATTTTGGCTGATTCTGATCATTTTGAACTAAAAGAAAACTTTTGGGTGGTTCAAATGTAGACGATAAAAACAAAAACTACTCATTACCTAAAGAATTTATTTTATTTTAATTTTTTTTATTTTCCCTTGAATATTTATTAGGGAGTACTCAATTTAATTGTATGTGATAACTTCTTCCTATTTATCAAATTTAAGTTTAGGAAAAAATTTGATAAATTAATGACAGATTTTAATTTCAATCCATAAAAATGAGATAGTAGATGTTAAATTTGTAGAATATAAGAACATATTTAATGTATATATATTTATAAGCACGTGTAATAAACACACAATAAATAATTATTTTGGAAGAACTAGGAAGACATTTTGTTATTAAGTCTCAGAGAAATAAAAAATAACTTTCAGGTCTAATATATAGACTATTAAAGATAATGGCTACAAATAAGCAACCTTCCCCGGGAAAAACTTAAACACTCGCATCACCCCATGACTCTCTTAAAATAGCTCAACTAAAATAAATGAAGTCTAAACTACATGACTAACTAGGTGACTAACTAGGTGACTAAATATTAGCCTAAATAATTACAACATGGAGTAAACATATAATTTAGATTAAAATCCCAACAATCTCCCCCTTAATCTAAATTTTTCTTGACAAATACTAGCAGCCCGTATGGCTTTTAACCTAACCTGTGTGGCTTTCAACTTTTCTGCTCATTTGGCACTTCAATATAGCCTGTCTGGCCTTTTCTTTTCCCATCTGACATGTCTTGTTTACCCGTATGGCATTTCTTATTTTCCCGTCTGGCATGCTACTTCTGTCTATAACAAAGCTGGTTCATCATCATCCATGTGTGTGAGGTTCACTTCTTGTTTCCATTCCTTGTCTTGTCTTTGTTTATAACATTCTACAGCGTAGTGGCCAAAGATGTTACAGTTATAGCATTTTGTTTTGCTCTTGTCACATCCACCATTTCTATTATATAATCCTCCACGGGATCTTGCCTTCCATTCTTCCCGAGTTAACAGTAGCTGATTTACATTATCTCCAGCATGTCTACGAATCCTCTCTTTATGAGCTCTTAGCCTCCCGATTAACTCCTCAACAGACATGTTGTCCAAGTCACCAAATTGTTTAAAAGTTGAAGCAATCTGCAAAAATTTTGGTGAGACTGCTCGTAGTAATTTTTTCACAACACAGGACTCTTCCACTTTATCTCGTAGAGCTCGAATATTACTCATAATATTATTCAATTTTAATGAGAAATCATCGATATTTTCTGTCTCTTTCATGTTGAGAGCTTCAAACTCGGACCTAAGAGTTTGCATTTTTGCTTTCTGAACACGATCAGCTCCGACACACATTATTTTGATAGCATCTCAAGCCTATTTGGTTGTCTCTTTCTCCGCCACGGACAACAATATGTCTTCTGGAATTCCCTGATAAATGGCTGCCAATGTCACATTATCCTGCCTTGGATCAGTTACACCCTTCGGGTCGCTATTCTCAATAGCTTCCCAGACGCCTTGTGCCCGCATGAATACCTTCATTTTTAACGACCACGCCGTGTAATTATTTTTGGCCAACATAGGATAACTGGGTCCGACAACACCTTCCTTCATCTTTGGCACGCCCATGCTTGTTTTCCTCGCATGTACTTGGGCATAAATTACCTAGCTCTGATACCAAGTGTAGAATATAAGAACAGATTTAATGTATATAATTTATAAGCACGTGTAATAAACACACAATAAACACTTATTTTGGAAGAACTAGGAAGACATTTTGTTATTAAGTCTCAGAGAAATAAAAAATAACTTCCAGGTCTAATATATAGACTAATAAAGATAATGGCTACAAATAAACAACCTTCTCCTGGAAAAACTCAAACACTCCCATCACCGCATGACTCTCCTAAAATAGCTCAACAAAAATAAATGACCAAGTCTAAACTACATGACTAACTACGTGACTAACTAGGTGACTAAATATTAGCCTAAATAATTAAAACATGGAGTAAACATATAATTTAGATTAAAATCCCAACAGAATTAATAAATGGAGGTTCATTATTTTGTAAGACATCAAAAAAATGAATGTGGTTCTCAAAGAGAGAGTATAATTATTTTATTATATTAGCTTATAACCCATGTGATGCACGATTTTTCTAAAATTTACATGTTCTACTTTTAAAAAATTTATGAATTTATTTTTAAAAACTTTAATGTACTTATATTATTACTTTTGATGTCTTATTTATATTGTTATTATTTTTTATATTTTGTTGCAATATTATTTCAACAAATATGCAGATATTGAAAAATATATGGATGTTGAATTTAATAATTTTTTATCATGTATATTATATAGCTATATATAGTAAAATATTGATTTATATTATTGTTGTATCATTGGATCATATTTTAGCGGCTGAGGATTAGTAGAACAATGTAATCCTTTTATATATTTGCTGAACTTCTAATCATAGGATTGTATTTAAATACTGCATCGTAGTCTCGTGTTTTAGTATTAGAACAACGTGATCATTTTTTATTCATGGTTGTATTAAGAATGTTTTTAATTGATTTTAGAGGAGGTTTTCTAATAAGATATAATTTTGATCGTCTATTTTTAAAAATATCGTATAAACGGTTGAGATTATTTTGGCGATACAGGACCAAACGCCAAACGCTTATTATATATAAGGATATAATGTGTTGTAACATTAAAACCTTAGAAAAAATATCATTTAATAAATTATACACTAATTAAATATATATATATATGTAATAATTCATTTAATAAATATATTTTTTAATAAAAAATATAATTAATAACAACATCAAATTCACTATCATGGCTTTTAAAAAACGCAATATTGTAAAAAATTAGGAAAATTATATCCATGTAAATAATCGTCGGGTCTATCAACATTATTTGTGAATAAATTTTCTTTGTGTAGCAATAAATATACATACTTAATAGGTAATCAAATTTTTTTTTCTTAAAAGTATCAAACTAACAAAATAGTCATTTTGTATTTTAACAATGTTATTTGAACAAAAAAAGGAACATGGATATCATAATCGAGACAAAAAAATTACACATTAAAATAATATCCCTTGTGAGACAAGATTAGTAACCACAATAAATCTAATATGATTATATTCTACAAGTGAATAAAATTAAAAAAAAACATAACATGAAAAAACGAGAGGGAGCGAGATAGAAAAGGTAGAGAGATATATTACTGAAGGGCTAATTTGAAGAGGATTTGATACGAACTCAATTAGGAAAATAGGTCGAGTAAATTAATAAAATTGATAAAACATGTATACATATATATACAATTGTATTCTTTAAAACTAAATGGTAAAGTATCAATTAGAAGATTAATTACGCTAGTCCAAAGTAAAAGAATTACAATTAATCTCTGAATGTAAATCATGAGAAGTTTCCTCCCTTTACTCGCTGATAAGATGATTAGTTTCGTTGAGAAGTTACCTTCTCCTTGATGTGGGAAGGAGAGGGTCAAGGTTGACTCAAATATATATATATATATGTATATATATATATGTCTATATATATGTATATATATATAAAGACACAACCTTATATGTTGGATATCAAAATGACCGACATATAACTCAATCATGTGTAGCACCTTTATATGTCTGAAAATAATGAACTAACGAATATATCCACAATGTATGTTTGATGTTTTATAAACCGACGTATAAAGTAAATCCAAACCACTAATATATGTTTGCCTCTTTAAAATTCGACGTGAAATAATTACATAGGTTGTCTTTTTAACTATTGTGCATTGTAAAATCCATAACATGCTTTATAAGTTATAAGTCATTCCTCATAAAAAATTATTTAAACAATTTATTCTAACTTTATTTTATATTAAAATAAAATATTTATACTAAGACTTCATTCTAAAAAAACGTACTCACAAGTACAAAACATACACCACTATTACAAAACCTACTCAATTAAGAAAAACCTACTCACACATATTTTCCTTGATTTTACAATTTAATTAAAAAACTATATCTTGCTTTAAATCATGCTATATATGTAATATAAAACCTACTACAACTACTTCTTAGTACAAAACCTACTATTTGCTAGAATACTATTCCATTCTGAAAAACCTACTCTCGAAAGTACTAAATGTGCTAGCTCAGTACTTCAAAACTTGTTTCATAATTCTTAAACCTGCTCTTTCTATAAAATGTACTCGATATAAATCGTGCCTCGTGCGGTAAAATTTAGCCCATATTTCTAAAATATACTCCACCCTTCAAATAAAAATGAAAGAAATCACTTATTCGCGATATTGTATTACAGTGCAATTTATGTAACAATACATATTTCCTGACAAAAAAAATATAAAATTTAGTAAAGTGCTCTTATTACATGATTCGAGTTGTTTGAATAATAAATAATACTTAGTTGATATATAAGTATTATTTTTTTAGAATGAAGTCTTAGTATACATATAATATTTTAATGTAAAATAAAGTAAAACTAGATTATGTAAATATTTTATATGGGGAATGACTTATAACTTATAAAGCATGTTGTGGATTTTACGTCGCACAATAATTAAAAAATGTAACTTATATAATGATTTACACGTTGAATTTTGAGGAGGGAGACATATTATGGTCATTTGACTCTATTTTATACGCCAGTTCATAAAACGTCAAACGTATATTATGGATATATACGTTAGTTCATTATTTTCCAAGATATAAAGGTGCTACACATGATTGAGATGTCCATTGGTCATTTCGATATCGAATATATAAGATTATGTCTTTATATATATATCACAAGAAAAATGTCAATAAATAATGGTTCACAACTGATATGTAAAATGCTAAAAATTGAGTAAAAGATCCCTATTTTTCACATCGGTTTTGGACCGATGTTTACTAACAATTTTAACAACAGTTCCATTTCAGCAACCGATGTTTTAAACATTCATTAATGGAAACCCATTACTTTTACCTTTTAACAGCCTAAGAGGCATTTGATTTGGAAATTTGAATGAGCCGTAAATGGAATTGAAATAAAATGATTGGTAAAAATTATATGGTTTACCATCTATGTGTATTGATGTTTATATTTCCACCCATGAAATTATAAATCCAAACACGCTCATTTGGGGATTGAGCTACCTATTAAGGTTAAGGGGCTAACCACTAACCAACCCCTATTCATTTTTCATTATTGTGTTGGTTAACCAGGTACATCAAATTTCATTATATGATTTTTATACAACAAATAAAATAAATTTGAGGAAACATATTTATACAAATAGTAGGTGGATGTCACCTGATTCAAGTATATATAATATATAAAGAAAAAACAAATATAAGCTATGTATATTATACTATATTATACAATAAATATTAAAATTTTGGTTGGTATAGTTATGTGTTAATTTAGTTAATTACTCTTATATTTAAAATATTCTAATTTTATTCTAATTATAATGATATTATTCAAATCAATTTATTAATTGATGTCATTAAGAATTTATTAATTGAAGTAGTTAAAGATCAAAAGAAGATTAGGTAATCAATTCACTCATGAAGGCACAATTTTCTCACCCCTACTCTAGACACACTTTTCATCGATTAAAAAAAATATCTTATCTCTAATTTGTAATATATTGTAATATTATATTATAATTACCGAAACATTAAAAATTTGGTCGGTATAAAAATTTTAGGCAACAAAATAATATATAAAATTTGGTATGTATAAACTGAAATTACACCTAGAGGGGGGTGAATAGGTGATTATGGCTAACTATGATTACTTTTTAATTTTACCCGATAATAGCTTACTGATATTTTACCAACAGAACTATAATCTGACAATGATAGTAAGCTGAGATAACTAAATGCAATACAGAATATAATGTGCAGAAAAGTAAATAGAACACACAAGAATTTTAGCGAGGTTCGACCCCTAATCCCCTATGGTCTACGTCCCGGTCCCTTACCAAACTTGGTAAGCGAATATATTATTGATCAATAAAAGTTACAACTACAAGATACAACAATATATCTCCTTTTATACCCGCTGCTGATAATGGCTTGCTGAAACCCTGTTTAAGAACCTACTCTCTAAGTATTATACTACCCCGTAGTATAAACTCCTCTAGCAAGTACCACTAAACCCTTGTTTCTCTTAGCCAACTTATCCAGTAACTAATCAATACAATTTGAACAATACAAATCAATGATAAAGTTTACAACTCAAACTATAGACTCTCTTCAATAAATACGTGTATATAATTAGGAGCTCGAGAGTATTTTGAAATCAATAAAGATCAGGAGTTTTATGTGTTCTTGCTTGCCAAGTCGTCAGTCATAAAACTGCAAGAAACCACATATATAACCACACATTAACGTTTGAAACATTCTCAACAAATTACAACGGCTAGAATCCAATTCTACCATTTAAGATCGTTGGGATGGTTTCCAACGTTCATGTGTACGTTAGATAGAAGAGAAAGAAGGATGAATAACATTCAGAAAACATCTTTTCTATTTTGTAGAGTATAAAACGTTTTAACAGAAGATAGAAGATAGAGTTTGAAAGAAAAACAAACTTCTATTCTTTAGGAAATCAATTTGAATAAGTAAAAATGAATTATACTTGAGCTCTATATCTATAATGCACGTATATTTATTAGAGAAGTCCTTACAAATGATATAAAAGAAGTTCCTATAAAATCTCCATGAAATTCGACTTCCTTATTGAATCTGGACTGTGCATCTTAACTTGCTGTTATTCTGACACTGTTGATCATAGCTTGCTGAGATACAAATTTGTCTTATAACAGCTTGCTACAATTATGCTTAGAATGACAAAGTCATTAAGCTGATTACCTAAAAACAAGCTTGGATAACAGTATTATAGCTTACTATGTTGATCATCAAAACTAACGGATTTACAATCTCCCCCTTTTTGATGATTACACACATCTAGGAGAATTTATAAAACTTCCCTAAATCTATGCATATCTCAAAATATAAATTAACACTTAAGATATCACAATCAGCATAATAAACGTCTTAACAGATTCCCAAAATCAGTAGTAACAGCTTATGCATAAACAAGTCTTAAAAACAAAAATAGCCACACACAAGTTAACCAAACCACATAAACAAAAATCATCAAATCAGGTACCAGATGCAACAACTCTTAAAAACCACAGAGACTTCAACAAAAACTAAATCAAGTTCAGAAATTGAGTACTTAAACGAAATTCTCCTAAGTTCTCCCTCTTATATCATCAAAAGCAGATTAGTCTTCCTGAGCAGAATTGACAGCTGCATCCTCTTTTGGTGAAAGAAACTCATCTTGCTTCTCCTGTTGTTCCAAATATTCAGTAGCATCCGCAAGATCATCCAAGCCAGTGTCTAAATCTGCATTTGACTGAGAAGCTGAAGGTTTCTGAGTAGACATGAAGTTCAGCAAAATATCCTTTAAGCCCTTAACCTCTGTCTTGAGCTGGTTGATTTGCTCAGTAGTGGCAGCAACATGACCAAACAACAAGGTATTATCATCTTGAATACCTTTTAGCAGCTGCATCATCTCATTAATTTGAGTAAAGGTTGAAGGCTCAGCTACAGCAGGAGACTCAGGAACAATGGTAGGCAAAATCCTAACCAACTCTCCATTGTCAATTTGTAAATTAGACTGAGCTAACACTTTACCATCCAAAACTTCCTTAACACTCACCTTAACAGCACTCTTAAGTTCAATCTTAAAGAATTCAAATACCTTGGTAAGCATTAAACCATAAGGAAGTCCAATCTTTTTCTGATTAACAGTAGCAATTATATTCTTTAGAACTAGATCTGACAAATCAAAAGCCCTACCAGCTAGGAGCATAGAAACCAGAGTAACATCTTGACAACTAAAGGTTGATTTATTCCCACCCCTAGGACAAACATTAGCCCTACAGATTTTAAACAACAAATGTGCCATAAGAGTTACTTGAGTAGTGGAAGGGGGCTGAGGGTTTTCTTGTACTGTAACATCAGATCCTAACAGCAACTTAAATTGATCCAACAAAGAAAAATCAGGGAATGACACATATCCTTTTCCAGTAAAAATATCAATTTCAGAGGGATTCTCAAACTTGATGATTGAACTTAAAATTGGAGGGTTAAGCCTAATTTTCTTGTCATGTACAGTTGTAATACAGTTCCCATACTTATCTTCAATCAAATTTGCATAGAATTCATGAATTAAATCAGGATAGTAGACCTTAGGCATTTCGACGATAAAAGAATCCATACCCAAATTATGAAACAAAAGTAAGGCACCGGAGTTTTGAAAAAGCTTACCAACAATCGGAATTCCAGGGATAATAGGACGAACATCAAAGGCATTTTTAGTGAATCGTTGTTGAAGATCAGGAGAATCAAACACCAAAGATTGCTTAAGTTTCTTCGAATCAGGGGTGTGAGAGACTTCTTCATCGCTCTAGTAACCCAAATCAACCACTGTAGTATCCATCTTGGAGGAAGTACACTTGCCCAGAATACCAGAATTTCTAGTAGCATGAACCATTGTATGGAACTGAACTGGTGATTTTGATTGATCGGAGTGGCGGTAGATTGAGAAAGCTGAGACGCGGTGTGAAATAAAACCCTAACCCGTGCTTATTTTAATGATATTTAGGGGAGAGTTTAGGATAAAAATTAAAAACAAATTATAGTTATTCTAAAATCTAACACTTATCAATATAACAATTTACATTTATCTTAATCACCACAATTAGCATTTAGATCACTTAACAAATAAATCAGCTTATCATGCAAATATTTAGCCATAATTAAAAAGATAATGACATATCATAATTAAAAAATAACTTAAGCAAAAAAGTGTCATTTTAATAACCCATCATAGTAAGCTAACATGAAAAATAATAATAAGCCAACATTACCAAATTTCCGATGATAGCTTGCCATTATACACTGCACATGCCAAGTTCCCTTCGAATGGTAGAAAATCTTGCTTCTCCAAGGGGTTTTGTAAAGATATCTGCCAATTGATATTCAGTAGGTACAAAAACTAATTCAATCTTACCTTTGGCAGCATTATCTCTCAAGAAATGGTGACGAATATCAATATGCTTTGTTCTTGAGTGATTAACCGGATTCTTTGATATGTTGATGGTGCTAGTGTTGTCACAATAGATTGGAACTTTGCCACACTTGATTCCAAAATCTCGTAGAGTCTGAATCATCCACAAAATTTGAGAGCAACAACTACCAGCTGCCAAATACTCACCTTCTACTGTGGATAATGCAACTGAAGTTTGTTTCTTACTTTTCCAAGATACGAGACTTTGTCCTAAGTATGTACAAACACCACTTGTGCTCTTTCTATCAGTTTGACATCCTGCATAGTCATCATCACTATACCCCACAAGATCGAATGTGCTTGTAATAGGATAAAATAACCCAAGATTAATAATCTCACTTAAATATCGAAATATTCTTTTAACTGCATTTAAGTGTGATTCCTTAGGTTTTACTTGAAAATGAGCACAAACACATACACTATACATGATATCAGGTCTAGAGGATGTTAAGTACAATAAACTACCAATCATACCTCTATACTTCTTGATATCAACATCTTTACCTTTCTCATCCGATGTCAGCTTGCTATTTTGGTTCATTGGAGTAGATTTCGGCTTGACATTGTCAAAACCAAATCTAGTCAGCAAGTTCTTTACATATTTTGATTGATGAACATATATGCCATCCTTTAATTGCTTAATTTGGAGTCCCAAGAAATAATTGAGCTCACCCATCATGCTCATGTCAAATTCACTGCGCATACACTTAGAAAACCACTCGCACATATAATCATTAATGGATCCAAAGATTATATCATCTACATATATCTGGACAATCAAAATATCATCACCATTTTGCCTAGTAAATAAAGTAGGATCAATTTTACCTCGAATGAAGCCATTTTTGATCAAAAACTTACTAAGCCTCTTGTACCAAGCCCTTAGTGCTTGCTTTAAGCCATATAATGCCTTCTTGAGCTTGTAAACATAGTCTGGATGTTGTTCATGTTCAAAACCAGGGGGTTGCTTGACATAAACTTCCTCTTCCAGAAATCCATTAAGAAAAGCACTTTTGACGTCCATTTGATGTAGTTTGATCTTCTTGTAGCATGCATAAGCAAGAAGCATCCTAATTGATTCCAATCTAGCTACTGGAGCATAAGTTTGATCAAAGTCAATGCCTTCTTATTGGTTGTGCCCTTGTGCCACGAGCCTTGCTTTATTTCGAGTAACAATACCAAATTCATCCACTTTATTCTTGAAAATCCATTTTGTACCAATGACTGAAGTATTCCTTGGTGGCTTGACAAGTTCCCAAACATCACATCGTTCGAATTGATTGAGTTCTCTTGCATAGCCGTGATCCAATTTTCATCTTCGAGTGCTTCTTTGACATTCTTGGGTTCCTCTTGAGCTAGGAATGCCGCATAAGCACAAAAATTTGCAGTGCCTTTCTTGTCTTGAGTCCATCAGAAATATCACTAATAACCTGTTCTGGAGGGTGATTCTTCACTGTCCGTGTAGCTTTTGGCAATGAATGCTTTGAGATATCTTCATGTGAGGTCTTCCTTATCTTAGATGGAGGAGATAAGTCTTCACCATCATAGATTGGCATTTTATCCTTTGCTCTATTTCCTCTAGGACCATCAAGAGTCATCTTTTCCATCTTTGGAATAGAAGTTTTCGCTTGCTGATTTCCAGAGGCAGTTTCAATTTCAGCTTGCTGTTTTCCAGAATCAGTCTCTATTTCAGCTTGTTGTTTTGGAGTAGCCTTCTCTGTTTCAGCTTGCTGTTGTCCAGCTTCACCTGCATCATCTTCCTCGTCTCTTGGAAGATCATTGTTAGGTTCTTGAAAAGTAACATCTATAGATTCCCCAACAATATGCTTAGACAAATTATAAACTCTATAGGATTTACTATTTATAGAATAACCAAGAAAAATAGCTTCATAAGATTTAGCATCGAATTTACCATCATTACCAATTGTCTTGAGAACAAAACACTTTGAGCCAAAAATCTTGAAGTAACTGATGTTGGGTTTCTTTTTCTTGAGCAATTCATATGGAGTCTTCTCCAAAATAGGTCTTATCAATAATCTATTCAGAACATAGCATTTTGTGTTGACTGCTTCTGCCTAAAAACTTCTAGGTAACTTGCTTTCTTGCAACAATGTCCTTGTTGTCTCTTGCACTGACCTATTCTTGCGTTTCACCACACCATTTTGTTGTGGAGTCCTTGGATCTGAAAATTCATGTGATATTCCTCTTTCTTCACAATAAGTAACAAAGTGTTTTTGAAATTCACCACCTCGATCACTCCTTATACCTACAAGCTTTGTATTGAGCTTATTCTCAAGTAATTTAATTAGTTTCTCCAACTCATTAAAAAGCAGCATCTTTAGTTTTAAGAAACAATACCCATGTAAAATGAGAATAATCATCAACAATTACAAAACCATATTGCTTACCTCCTATACTTTTATAGGCTTCTGGACCAAATAAGTCTAAATGCAAAAGTTCTAAGGGTTTAGAAGTAGATACCATTTTCTTTGCTTTGTGAGTACTTCTAATTTGCTTGCTTAATTGGCATGCAGAACACACCTCAGTCTTGATATACTTGATTTTGGGTAAACCTCTGACTAGCTTCTTCTTTGAAAGCTTGTTAAGCAAGTCCATGTGAGCATGACCCAATCTTCTATGCCAAACATAAGGATCAGTGTCTATTACAGCAAGACAGCAAGCTGTTTTCTGCAACTCAAAGTCCAAAATATATATATTCCCTTCCCTTCTTTTCCAAGGATTTGAAGAGTTTTTCTATCGCCAATAGTCACTCTTCCACCCTTTTTCATCTGAAGACTCAGTAATTGTGCTTTATCTCTACTCATATGTCTAGTACATCCGCTATCCAAGATCCATTGAGTTGATTTGACTCGAGCGGCAAGACATATCTACAAAACAAATAAAACAACTCAACCTTTTGGTACCCAAAGTTTGTTGGGTCCGACATGGTTAGTAGATAAAATATATAAAACATGTAAATCAGATTTCTTTATCCATTTTTGGATAAATCTAGGTGATTTAACTCTGCCGGCCTGATGATAGTGATATGTCTTTGTTTTGCCATTCTGACCATAATAAGCTATTTTCTAATTGTTTCCTCAATGGTATGATGTCTGAACATTCTGAGCTCTGCAATTTTTTTTCAGATGCCCCTTCTTTCCACATCTGTTGTATATCTTCCAAGGCATAGCATAATCATAGGGTATGCCATGTTTTCCTTCATATCTTAGAGCCTTGTCCTTCTTGTTTGCATTCATTCCAATTCCTTCTCTGACCAGTGGAATATTTGTGTTGTTCATCATTGACTTGAGACTCTCTTCTCCTTGAACAAAAGATCTCATGCCCCTTTTCAGATCCTCAACTTTGTGAGCAGATCAATCTTTTCAGCTTGCTGACTTATGATTTCAGCTTGCTGAGATGGTTCTTCTGCTTGATTTGAAGGTGTTGCATCTATTAATTCTCTGAGTTTGAACAGCTCCAAACATTCATCCCTTGCTTCAATCTCCTTCTTTAACTCTGTGATCTTCATTAATTGAGTCTTATTCCTTTTGAGGAGAATTTTGTTGAAGTTTTCCATATGACTGACTTTAGCTTGAAGATCCTTGATTTCAGCCTCTTTGTCAGCTTGTGTAGGTACCTTCTTGTCAATCCAAGTATCCACTTTGTTCATCAAATCTTGAACCATAGTCTTGAGATAATTATTCTTCTCTTTTAGCTTGCTATTTTCAGCTTTAAGAGAATAATATTCTCCCATAGATACATTCTCACATTCCTGCATAGTTAGTGGTTCCAAAACAATATCTTCAGAAGATAAATTATATTTACAAGAGTTTACCTCACTCTGATCTTCTTCTGAATCACTTTCTAGGTATCCACTTTCTGAATTTCCTCAAACAGAATCATTATCAAGTCCAACTAGGGCAAGATTAATCATATCTACACTTGAATCATCACTGGAAACTGAGTCATCATCACTCCAAGTCATTAGAGCTTTAGCTTTCTTCTTATCCTTGATGACAATTTGCTGTTTTGACATCAATTTGTAGCAGTCCCGCTTATAATGGCCTAGCTTTCCACATTCAAAGCATGTCTGATCTTTAGAATCCTTGTTGACCTTTTTGTTGTTGGAAAATCTGCCTTTATCTCTTTTCAGCCTGTCATTCTTCTCGATCATCTTCCTGATCTTCCTGGATATTAAAGCTGATTCTACATCCGACTCATCTTCAGATTCTAGTAAGCCATCATTAGTGTGAAGAGCTAACTGCTTCATTTGAGCAACTGGAGCTTGCATAGAACTTGATTGGCTTTCCTTGATTTTGCTTTCAAATTATTCTAATTCTGCAAAAATAGCCAATTGATCCATAGTATCTATAGTTGAAGAGGGTTCCAAAGCGGTTACCTTCGGTTCATAGATAAATGGCACAACCCTAAGTATCTTCATGTTAATTTCCTCTTAAGGGATATGTTTGCCAAGTTGCTTTAAGGCATTCAGATTTGTCTGGAATCTAACTTGACTTTCTCGAATATTTTCTCCATCTCGAAGCTTGAAATTTCCAAACTCATTCATTAGTTTGCTCAATTTCACCTTCTTTAAGCTCTTGGATCCTTCGTGATACAATTCCAAAGTATCCCATATCTCTTTAGCTGATTTGCATGAAGAGACTTTATCACATTCACTAGGACATAACCCATTCATGAGAGAATTCCTAGCCTTTCCATTGAAACTGTATTTGAGTAATTCAGCCTCCGTGAGATCATCAATGTCTTTCACTTTTCCTTCTTTGTCCTTGAATTCAAATGGACCCTTCTGAACAATTCTCAAAGCTAGTGGCTCCCTGGATAGATACACTTCCATGTGACCTTTCCACATGTTGTAGTTTTCTGTACCAAGCAAAAGAGGTGCCCGATAATCCGAGGTTCCTTCGGGATATTTGTCAGCCATTTTAATCGAATACTATTCCTGTTACGGAAAGATTAGTATACCAAAGCTCTGATACCAACTGAAATTACACCTAGAGGGGGGTGAATAGGTGATTATGGCTAACTAGGATTACTTTTAAATTTTACCCGATAATAGCTTACTGAGATTTTACCAACAGAACTATAATCTAACAATGATAGTAAGTTGAGATCACTAAATGCAATGCAGAATATAATGTGCAGAAAAGTAAATAGAACACACAAGAATTTTAGCCAGGTTCGACCCCTAATCCCCTATGGTCTACGTCCTGGTCCCTTACCAAACTTGGTAAGAGAATATATTATTGATCAATGAAAGTTATAACTACAAGATACAACAAAATATCTCCCTTTATCCCAGCTGCTGATAATGGCTTGCTGAAACCCTGTTTAAGAACCTGCTCTCTAAGTACTATACTACCCCGTAGTATAAACTCCTCTAGCAAGTACCACTAAACCCTTGTTTCCCTTAACCAACTTATCCAACAATAAATCAATACAATTTGAACAATACAAATCAATGATAAAGTTTACAACTCAAACTATAGACTCTCTTCAATAAATACGTGTATATAATTAGGAGCTCGAGAGTATTTTGAAATCAATAAAGATCAGGAGTTGTATGTATTCTCACTTTCCAAGTCGTCAGTCATAAAACTGCAAGAAACCACATATATAACCACACATTAACGTTTGAAACATTCTCAATATATATTACGTGTATACATTCTCAACAAAGTATAACAAAGATCAGGAGTTATATGTGTACCATTTAAGATCGTTGGAATGGTTTCCAACGTTCATGTGTACGTTAGATAGAAGAGAAAGAAGGATGAACAACATTCAGAAAACATCTCTTCTATTTTGTAGAGTATAAAACGTTTTAACAAAAGATAGAAGATAGAGTTTGAAAGAAAAACAAACTCCTATTCTTTAGGAAATCAATTTGAATATGTAAAAATGAATTATACTTGAGCTCTATATCTATAATGCACGTATATTTATTAGAGAAGTCCTTACAACTGATATAAAAGAAGTTCCCATAAAATCTCCATGAAATTCGAATTCCTTGTTGAATCTGTACTATGCATCTTAGCTTGCTGTTATTCTGACACTGTTGATCATAGTTTGCCGAGATACAAATTTGTCTTATAACAGCTTGATACAATTATGCTTAAAATGACAAAGTCATTAAGCTGATTACGTGTAAACAAGCTTGGATAACAGTATTATAGCTTGCTGTATTGATCATCAAAACTAAGAGATTTACATAAACATCTCATGAAACAAACTGATATATATTATATGCTAGTGCAAAAAATTATAATATTAAACGAGATGAATGAAATTAAATTAAAAATATAATTTGTTGTTCAGTATAATGGTTTAAAGAATATATACTTTTCATCTCGGGTAAGACAAAATACTATTGATCAGGAAAAATAATGGGTCTGTGGCTGAAATAAAATTAAAAATATAATTGGTCTGACTAAAAAATCTATATTATTGAATTAACCTATTAAAAATTTAAAATAAAAATACACATTTTTGGTCGATATAATGACATCGGATTAAAGTAAAACATAACATCATCCCCGCTAAGCGAATATAATATTCAATGGAGCTAAAATATAATTAAAAGTAATTAAATGGTAGAGACACCTAGTATTAATAAAAGTTAAATATGCATAAATAATTGTACACAAAATTAACTCATCTAGATATTTATTTTTAAACAAAGCAGTTACATATAATGACACATATCCAAAAGAAAAATCGAAAAACTAATTGACTTAAATACCTAAAATATGAAAACAATTAAATAATTATAATTAACAACACATTAACACATGCACAATTTTTATAAACATTAAAATTTACATAAAATGTGTTTAACTAATTAATTTTAAAAAAATAACTATACATATGCAACATATTGAGATCCTTATGTCCATTAATTTTGTCCCCATATCCTAAAAATAACTATGTAATTAACATGTTCTAATGGTCTAGATAGTAAAATACAGAATTACTCCATCACAAATGGTGAACATGCAAAATGAATCAAATGTATGGTACCTAGATAATGGATCCAGTAGTCACATGACTGGCTTCAAATCGAAGTTCATGGAGCTGAATGAGCATATACGTGGCCTGGTAAGTTCTGGAGATGGAGGTTCATTATTTTTTAAGACATCAAAAAAAATGAATGTGGTTCTCAAAGAGAGAGTATAATTATTTTATTATATTAGCTTATAACCCATGTGATGCACGATTTTTCTAAAATTTACCTGATCAATTTTTAAAAAATTTTGAATTTATTTTTAAAAAATTTAAAGTACTTATCTTGTTACTTTTGATGTTTGTATTTACACTACAAGAAAAATGCAATCAGACAACGGTTGAAAGACAACGGTTAAAAAAAATACCGTTGTCCTAAAAAATACAACAACGGTGAAATGATTTTGAAAAAAAAACAGTTGTGTGAGCTTAAGGACAGACAATAGTTATCTATTAGTTCAAAAACTGTTGTCTTTGTTATGCCCTCCCATGGAATCAGACAATAGTGTGCAAACTAAAAGGTTGTCTTAGAATACTAAGACAACACGCTAGAACTGTTGTTAAATAACAACCATTTATCAGATTAAGACGATGGTTTTGCTACTTATATTGTGTAATTTGGACAAGTGCTTATTCTTACCCTTGTCTCATTAAAAATCAAACAACTGTGCGTTTATACCATTGTTAAAAGGAAAGGCCACAGATAATGGTGTTTTAAAGCATTATATATATAAGATTTACACGACGGATTTATAACGCGTTGTCTAAACACCACACTTTAAAAGATACTTTTAGAGGTTGTTTTGAATTATTTATTTTTCATTCTCCCTCCTATTTTAATTTAATCTCCCACAAAATTTTAACAACTCAGCAGTTTACTTTTTTCATCTATCAACTAATAGACAACGGTTTGAGATGTAAAAAACTTGTTAGAAACTTAAACACACAATGGTTTGGTTCTTCATGCATGTTGTCTAAACTCTAGGTAGAAGATGGTTTAATAGATTATCTATAAACTGTTGTCTCTGAGTAATGTTAAAATGAAAAAAATGAGTTGTATATATATTAAATCCCCAGAAAATTAATCCAAAAGTAGCCAACCAATGACTACCTAACAAAATATCATCCAACCAATATAGACTAGCAAAAAACCCTCAATCAAGTTGGCAAATCAGAATATTTCCTCAAGTCAACAACTAATTTCAATTGGATAATTCACAAACCAAATTACTTATTAAGATGTTATGTAAGCTTACTTATCACACCCAACAAATAATTACTTATTGCAGAATTTCACTCGTCAAAGCAAGTTCACTTATGGAATTGTGATGGAAGAGATAACAACACGAGATGAAAGTAGTAATATATGTCCAGCTGAGCAAAGGGTGTTGCCAAGTGGAGGCGTAAGTGCTGATGGACCTCCGACAACCCTCAGTGGCACTGGCATTGACCGAATGGCATTCTTACAGGCTAATATAACAAGAGAAAACACAAAGTTTGTCAATGGAGCAATTGTGGGTGAAAGAAATGTTTCCAGGTAAGCAAATTGATAAAAGTTCATAAATAAGTAAAATATCAAGAGTATTTCTTGAAGAAACTTGATGAGTTGATGTTAGATGATTACTGAGTATTTTCTTCCTCGCTGTGTCTTTCTAATACCCGTGTTCTTGACTTTTTCTGCAGCTAGAGCAGGGTCTTTTCATTGGCAGTAAGTTCCCATTTTTTAATCAGTCACCAGTTGACTTGGACCAAATTCCTCCAGCTGAAGACAGTGGAAGAAGGTGCTGGTAACCCTCCACCCCCAGTAACAAGTTGTTGGCAGAGAAGAAGAAGGGTATCATATATGAACACCTTATTCGATCAGAATTCCAACCAAAACCTTGACAAGCGACCAACAGTTTTAATTAGGCATGTCCATAAAACCAATAATGCAATCAAACAGGCTTTTCCACGAAAATGGGCAAAAACGGGAAACAATGAAATCCGGATCAATAATCACATTGGTCACTGAAAGAAAAATAAAAAAACTGAACATGGTTACAAATTTAAGATTAACAGGGTTTATGGCCCATCAACACTACTGTCCAATAATTAGATGACACTGAATCCAACATATAAATGCCAGACAGTCCAAACAATCAAGAAAAAAGGGAGCGATAAATTAAAAAATGACAAATTCCAGTATGATAAATCATTTATAAAAATTAAAAAAACTGCTAACTTCATATATATTAAAACAGTAATCGTAATTGACACTGATTAATTAAAATTATCAAATTTTGGCAAATAATAATTCGAGAAATAAAAAAAGATTTACGAATAAATAAATTATAGAAGGCAGAGAGGTAACTCATGCTGGGGTAATTTTCTAGACAATTTAACTTAAAAGAAGATAATTTTTACCATCATGGGAGTTGAATCCATTCATCTTCGTCCCGCATATAACTAGCTTTTTCCTCATCAAGTTCGTCAACATTGGGAAACATTGGCAAGTGCAGCTCATTCTCAAGTTCTATTTCTACTGATCCATCATTTTCATCGTCACATTGTTCATAACAGTTCTTTTCCGGTAATTTCAACACGACATACCAATGTTTTTCAAGAGGATCATCAATGTAACAAACCTGCTTAACATGTTTCCCTAGCACGAACGGATCATTTACAAAACCTAATTTGTTCAAATTAACAATTGTATATCCCAAGTCATCTACCTTAACCCCCTGGTTCATATCTACCCAATTACAATGAAATATTGGGACTCTAAATTTGTTATAGTCCAACTCCCATATACTTGTTATAACTCCATAGTAGGTCTGTGAAGTATGTTCAATATTCTTCTCCTTACCCTGTACAAGCATTGTATCTGCAACTGACACAGACACCACTACACTGAACTTGTCGAGTGTCATCACGCTCCTTGGTGCTAAACGTAACACCATTGATTCTATATCCGCTAAATGTAGGGACATTCTTGTTGGGCCCTTCAGCAATCCACCTTATCTCCTCAGGTATGTTGTTATGGTCATCCAACAATTCTGATTGAATCTATTTAAAACAAATTGATAAATATTAATTATGATGTTTGCTTAAATAAACAAATAACAAATACATTTACCAGGAAAAAATATAAACTAGGCCTATTTATGATGTTTTTATTCAAATAACAATTATACCTTTTTCTTGAACCATTTATGAAATTCTGCATTTTGCTTGTTTTTAAGCCAGACTTCATCATTTTCATGTTGTTGGTATCTTGTCATCAAAGATGCCATATGCTCGCTGCGAGAAAAATCACTTTCTTTAGTATATTAATCAAAGTGCATAAAATAATGAAATAACACACACTTAAATATCACTAACTTACTCAAAATATGGTCTAATGTTAGTTGTATTTTGGAGAAAACACAAATGTGCTAGATGCAAGTCCTCATTGCTCGGCTTTATCAATGTCGCACCAGATAGAGGTCTTGCATTCTGCTCATACTTTGCATTTTGAGACACTCCTACGGTAGATTTTTCAAAATTCACCAAACACTCCACCGCCTCTTCGGCAACGTATGCCTCAGCAATACACCCTTCGGGATGAGCCGGGTTCCGTACATATCCTTTAAACGCTTTTAGATATCTCTCGAAGGGATACATCCAACGAAGGAATATTGGCCCACAAAGTTTAACCTCTCTCACGAGATGAACTGAGAGATGGATCATCACATCAAAGAACGAAGGGGGAAAGTGCTTTTCAAGCTGGCACAATGTTTCCACTAACTCACTCTGCATTTTTTCCAACTTGTCTACATTGATCACTTTACTGCAAATTGCCTTGAAGAAAAGGCAAAACCTAATAATTGTGCACCTGACTTGTTTTTGTAATACTGATCGAATTGAGATTGGAAGCAAATGATGCAATATCGTGTGACAATCATGAGATTTCATTCCAACAAGCCGAAGATTTTCCATGTTTACAAGATTCTTAATATTTGAACAAAATCCATATGCCAACTTCATTTTAAGAAATGATGAGCAAACTGTTTTTTTTTCTGCATGCGTTAAGTTCCATGATGCCAACGGTACCTTTTCTTTCTTTCCAGGAGTCTTAGGTCTCAGCTCCGTTCTTATTCCCATTTCAGCCATATCAAGACGAACAGATTCCCTATCTTTTGTCTTCCCCGGAATATTTAGTAAAGTTCCAACAAGGGCTTCGCATATATTTTTCTCGATGTGCATCACATCGAGAACATGCCTAACTGGCAAAAATTCCCAATACTCAAGTTGGAAGAATATTGAAACCTTTTTCCAAACAGGTCTAGGTTCACCTTTCTTCCATCGTGGTTGCCGTTGTTTCTTTCCAAATACATGGGCCCTTAAATACTGTACTCTTTGAAAAACCTCTTCTCCGGTTAATGGAACAGGGGCGACCCCCTTCTCCACAGTGTTATCAAAAGCTGATGTCTGCCTTCTATAAGGATGATTATGGGGCAACCATCTTCGATGCCTCATAATCACCGTCTTACGGTAATTAACCAACCTAGTAGCTTTCGTTTCATCAATACAAATAGTACACGCATTATACCCTTTAATAACATTTCCTGACAAGTTCCCTAAGGCAGGATAATCACTTATTGTCCATAATAAAATGCCCCTAAGCATGAAAGACTCTTTCTTATAAGTGTCGTACATTTGTTTCCCATGCCACAACTCTTGCAGATCTTCTATTAGTGGTTGAAGGAACACGTCGATATCATTTCCAGGCTCAGTCGGTCCAGATATTAACAAGCAGAGCATAATATACCTTCTCTTCATACAAAGCCATGGAGGAAGGTTATAAATTGATAGCAAAACAGGCCAACTTGAGTAATCAGTACGGTTTCCATGAAAAGGATTGAAACCATCGGAAGATAAAGCTAATCGAAGGTTCCTAGTCTCTGATGCAAAATCAGGCCATTTTTGGTCGACATCCTTCCATGTTATTGAATCAGCCGGATGCCTCATTTTACCATCCTTTTGTCGCTCGGTGTCATGCCACGTCATGTCCTTTGCAATGTGAGGTGTATTGAATAAATTTCGTAATCTTGGTATCAGCGGGAAATACCATAGAACTTTAGCAGGGACCCCTTCAAGTTCATCTCCTTTTTTGTTCAATTTCCATCTAGAGGCCTTACATACGCGACAAGTAGTTTGTTCTTCATCTAAATCGCCACGGTATAAGAGACAATTATTCGGACATGCGTGTATCTTTTCATACCCCATTCCTAATGCACATAAGGTTTTTTTTGCTTCATTGAAGGAAGAAGGGATGTTGTTGCCTTCTGGAAGTAAAGAGCCAAGTAATAACAGAATATCACTGAAGCATGAATCAGACATACCATGCTTCACTTTCAAGTTGTATAACTGGACCAGAGCTTTCATCTTAGTGTACCTCCCACATCCAGGATAAAGAGGCTGATGTTCACCTTTAACATGGTTAATGAAATCAGAAGTGTCGGTTTCGTCAGAACTTTCATCAGAAGACATATCATCGTCGTCGTCCTCGTCACGTTCACCCATTCTTGAGGTGCCTTGATTGATAGATTCCGAAGTGTCGGTTTCATTAGAACTTTCTACAGAATTATTCTCCCCGTGCCATATCCAACGTGTATAAGTTTGATCAATACCATTTTGAAAAAGATGGTTTTTAACTATCTGCGCTCTCCATGATTTACTATGTGCGCAGTTTACACATGGACAACTGATTTTTTCTGCATTATAACCATTCTCAAATGCAAATATTAACAAATCTTCCACTCCTTTTTTGAACTCTTTCGTTCTTCTATCCGCTTTTAACCATGACCTATCCATCTTTTAAAAGTCTGAATAGAACCTCAAATTCAGACTAAATTATGAAATCTTTAAATTTCCCCAAAATCTTTATAACTGAACCCTAATTGAAGTAAAAAAGGCATCAAAATGAATTCAAAACAGAGGACTTATATAACCCAAATGCATAAATTAAAGTACTTACCTGTCCTTATAGCTTCTTAAAAATGAATTGTGAAGTCTTTATATTTCCCCCAAATCAATATGAACCCTAGTTCAGAATCACAAAAGAATGAATTCATCAAAATGAATTCAAAAGAGAGTACATATAAACCCGACTTCATAAAAGACTGTACTTACCTGTTCAAGTGTGAAAATAAATTTAAAACCCGAGATCTTGATGTCTTGGAATCTTGATGTGACATGGATTTGATATCTAGATTTGAGGACTTGAGGGTATGAGCACGATTTTGAGCATAGATTTGAGAGTATTAGCACGAATTTGAGCATAGATTTGAGAGTATTATGGATTTGAGAGCACATGGACATGGATGAACGGCCTAACTACCAAGTAAATAAATGTGTTCTTGTTCCGACAGATACATATGTCTGAACAAATATATGTCTGAAATAAAAAGTAATTAATAATATGTTTAAGTCTCAACTAAATTATTATATAAAAAATACATGGCTCATAAATTAAAATATTTTGAATAATATTAATTCATTTATTCTCTAGGACCACAATAATTTGGATTTTATGTATTTGAATAAATTAATATAGAGGAATAAATTATATAATTTATTAAAAAATAAATAATCACAAATTATTTTAACGAAATAGTATGTCGGTAATAATAATATCATTTGAAGATGTTCTTTAATAGATATTAGTGTAGTTTGAATCGTTTAGAATGTCTTTATTATCATTTTCAATTTCAATATTTTTTATATTATTAGTGTTAAACGATCGGTAAATAAATCATCTAATTATTTTTAGTTTGTTATTTGTTTTTACAACTTGATCGTATCGACAATTGGGAGTTCCGAACTATATATTGTTTTACATAATAGTGTTTTTGAAAAACTATTGCCCAACACTAGATTAAATAGTTGTTTGTAAACTGTTACATATACCTCACTAGCGATAAGTTCGACTTTTTGGAGTTGATATC
Source organism: Apium graveolens (assembly GCF_009905375.1). Classification (NCBI taxonomy): domain Eukaryota; kingdom Viridiplantae; phylum Streptophyta; class Magnoliopsida; order Apiales; family Apiaceae; genus Apium; species Apium graveolens. The sequence continues at coordinate 58,965 of NW_027419413.1, forward strand.
CCATGTTTATCGATATTTTCTAAATTTGTAAATATTTTCGACGATCCAATTATACGGATGTTTAAATCACCCTTTCAATGATCCAAACATATGGATGTGCTTCGAATATGAATATGATTATCATATACAATATTGATACCTTTTCTAGAAAAAGATGTTCCGATGTGTTTTTATATTAATTGAATCTTTCTTATTAAGCATATTCTTCAATTATTCTAAACATTATACTTTAAACCCTATCTTAACCCCGAATAATTTTTTTTATTGTAGGTAACCCGCAGCCGCTACCCTTCAGGTGCGCACTGGGTAAACCCTACAGGTTCACGCAATAGCCTGCAAACCACGTGAACCAAGCTAAACCGCATTTAGGGACAGACTCTAACTCAGGAGGCATAATCATAAATTCTCCTCCCCTAGTGATCCTTATATCGTAACCGTAACCCCTTATAAGTCACCTTATCAGTCGACCCTACTTATAAGTTGAATTTACGACTTATAAGCTGATAAGTTGAATGTTAGTAACGACGTACTTTGTTCTGAATATATTTTGATTTTTTCTTCTTCATCAACTTTATTTTATAAAGTTATGTTTCAAGATGTCAATCTAATCAAAATTCATTAATTTTAATTAGATGTTGAATTGTTGAATTATAATTTTAGTGAAAATAAATGTAAAACTATTTTATTGAAAGTTGAAAAAGACTTTCATTCATAAGAAAAAAGAATTACTATCGTTGGGATCTGATTCTACTGCAGAATCAGATCCCAACGATAGTAATTCTTTTTTCTTATGAATGAAAGTCTTTTTCAGCTTTCAATAAAATAGCTTTACATTTATTTTCACTAAAATCATAATGCAACAATTCAACATCTAATTAAAATTAATGAATTTTGATTAGATTGACATCTTGAAACATAACTTACTTATCAACTTATAAGTCGTCAATTCAACTTATATTTATTAAATATTAAAATTAAGGACATACGGTTTTAGTTTCAGTTTTGGCCAAAAAATGTCCCAAACCAAACCGTGCTCCACCCTAGTTACAACTCCATCTTTAATTATTTTAAAATTTTACAAAGAGAAACTTAATATCCTTAATTATTAGTTGTTTAATAAATTTTTATTCACAAACGTCTCTGTCAGCGTAATCTACGTTTGTTTATAGTAATATTCTTAATTATTATTATTATTTGTTTATAGTGATATAATCGAAGTCTTCGAATCAGATTATCGAACTTTTAAGGTACCAAAAATTTAACTTTTATGGATTACGTCAAATGTTTTATCAACATATGTGCACTCGCAAACATCGAACATTTAAAAATTAAAAGTTTTACAATAGATTATTCTTATTTTTGTTTTAGATTATAGACAACGGTTTAGGACAAAAAACTCTTGTTGGAAAATATATGAGACAACGGTGTGTGTAAGAAACCGTTACACAACTACTATTTAAATAATATAGCATACGATAACGGTATCCTGTAAGAACCGTTATGTGATAGTTGATCTTACAACAGTTACTATATCTCCAAATATATGGATAATTTATATATATTTTAATTTTTGATTTTTAGGTTTTAAAAAAATTAAATAATAACAGATTTTGTTGATCGTTGGATTAAACCAGATCTGTATCTAGGCCGTTGGTTTGAAGTGAATTTTTTTCATTTTCCCTCTCTTTTAAATTTCATCTCCCCCCTTTATTTTTTAGTATCCCCCCGAAATATCCCCCCAAAAACTTTACTCCCCAACCTCCTTCTTCCCCATCAGTTACTCCTCGTCATAACTCCCCAACCCCCTTCTTCCCCATCATCAGTTACTCTTCTTCACGGCGATTTTCTTCACACAATCTTCTTCCTCTTCTTCACACAATCTTCTTCCTCTTCTTCACACAATCTTCTTCCTCTTCTTCCATTCGATTATACTGGTATGTTTCTAATTCAATTAGAGACCGTAAAGCCCTCATCTATATTTGGGGGTTTTTGATTTTTACATGTTTTTAATAAGTTTCTAAAATGCTATTCAATTTATTTGGGGTTTTTTGATTTATTTTAGAACTATAAAACCCTCTTCAATTTATGTTGGGGTTTTTTATTTTTAACTCAATATTTTATGAGATTTAAATGTTGCATGCTCTGTTTGATGGTATTGTGGAGTGTCTTTGCTTTGCGGAATGTTGCATGCAATGTTTGATGGTATTGTGGAGTGTCTTTGGTTTGTTTTATTATGTAAATTTTGCATGCAATTGTGGAGTGTTGAGTGTTGATGATGAAACCCCTGGTTTTAAACTGTAATTATCTCATGATGAAACCCCCGGTTCTTGCTATTCTCTTGTTTTTTGTTCCAAATGGATATTAACAGGGTGCTAATTTCTGTTTGAAATCTTGTAACTGTGCTAATTTCTTGTTTTTTGTTTCATGTTTCTATTGATTTTTGAGATAAAATTACTGGTTTGTTTGTTATAACTCTGCAGTCGATTAGTTAGTTGAATGTGCCCTGTGCTACTGTCCTATAATAAATGGATAATTTATCTTTATTCACATGCCGTAAGTTGTACGATTATAAGCTAGATTTTATTGGTGGTTGAATGTTTGTTTGTGTACATCTCTGGTTAGTTTAGGCACTCAAAGTGTGTCATTTTAAGTAAAATTTATAATACGCTTTTAAGTGGGAAAGTTAAGATATCTCAGATGGTTATTCTTTTGTTGTTTTTAGGTTCTTTTACCTGTAATGTCTTTGAGTTTTATTGAGTTTACTGTCATGTTAATGTTGTACTTATTCCTTGTTTGTGTACTTCATAGGTTATGGCTACTCCTAAGAAGAAGACCAAGGCAGATAAGGGAAATTTGAAAAAGAAAGCGTCTCACAGGAATGGGTTCAAAAAGACACGATCTTCACCCCATCCAAGGACAATGAGTGTGCTAAGGGCTTTAAGAAAGACAAAGTCCACGAATAGCGAGACCTCCACTCCATTGAGTTCTCCCCCAAAAACTGTGAAGAAGGCCATTTCTGAAAACTTACAAAAGAAAATATCAAAGAAAAGAAAACAAGAAAAAGTTGTTACCAAACCGGACAATACTCAAGGACTAAAACTATTGAAGCGAGGCTGTGTAACGATGCACCGAATTGTGAAACGCAAGATCCGAGGGATCAAACTTACTGTGTCTTTTAATGCAAAAGGAGAGCCATATGGTGAAGAAGGTAAAGAGATGCAATCATATATTAGAGTTTTGGCAAGAACCAAAACCCCGATCTGGCATGATTCTTGGAAATGTGTTCCTAAAGAGACAAAGACAAAAATTTGGGACTGTGTGTAGGTAAAATGAATATAAATAACTTCCATCATTTTAACTTTTATTTTTATTATTTGTTCTTCATTAACTAGCACCTTTTAACTTTAAATTTGTTGGTATATGTACGTAGATGGCTTATGTTGTACCTGAGTCTGTAAAAAAGTTGGTATTCAGATCGGCCGGGGCAAAATGGAGGGAATTTAAATGTCGGCTGACCAAGTACTACATTCTTCCTTATCTGGATCAACCTCAATTTTTTGCACATCCTCCTGCAGATTTTACTTTTATAGAAAAATCACACTGGGACATATTTGTTGCTGACCGCACGTCGCCTGAGTTTCTGGTATATTTCTACTTAGCTTTATTCATTTTAATATTTACTTAGTTATGATCTTCTAACCTTATTGCTGCTTTTTATGAAGAAAATTCATAAAGAACAACAAGAAAGAAGGAAGCTGAGTAAATATCCACATCGAATGTCTCGAAAAGGTTATGCTAATCTCGAGAATGAATGGGTTAGTGAAATGAAATAACAAGCACATTTTTTGCTTCATATTAATTTTACAAGCATGTTTATGTTATTACTAAGGTGATCCTTTACATGTAAATGTAGACTGAATCTCATCCAGATGCAGAGGAAGTAGATCGGTCGGACACTTGGATCCTAGCAAGGATGGACGAAGATGGTAATTTTTTAAATGATGAAGTTGCAGAAAAAGCTAAGGAAATTGTAAGTTATTAATATAATTGTCCATTCTATTTGATGCACATATTTGTGTATTTTTTAATAAGGAACTGAAGTTTCAAAAGTTAAATTTTAATAAATTATATACACATGAAGCCTTTCTATAGTTTATCTTTTTCTATTACAATGTATAATTCGAATTAGTGGTCTCTAGTTTAACTTAGGATTTGTTTGTATGCCTTTAGTGCTAGTAGCATGTTGATTGTATCATATTTAATATTAGTAGTTAATTATATATTTTAATAATCCCCTGTTCACTAAGAGAGTTAAATACACATGTTTATATTGAAAATTGGTTCATAATATTAAATGTCTAGATTTTGTATTCTGTGTTGGTTAATATTTTATTTTAATATTTTTTTATCCTTGGATTAGTTTGTCAATGAATGTACTTACTAGGTCCCCTGTACCACCAAGTAAACTAAGTTGTCTCTTGTGCTTGCAATTGAATCTATTAAATTAAATATATTAAAGGATGAATGTGCTTATAACTAGTAAAAACAAATTGGTGTTAGTTGTGTAATATTTTAATTAAAGGATGAATGTGCTTAAAGGATGTATGTGCTTATGGTGAAAAATGTTACTGAATTTTTTGTAGAAAAAGATGAAGGAGGAGGTTAAGGAAGGAAAGCTTAAAGTTGAAGGTACTAATGATGTGTTAACAATGGCGCTCGGTAAGCCTGAGCACGGAGGCAGAGTACGTGGTCAGGGAATTCATGTGAAGCAGTCGGTTTATTTTGATCTTCCGAGGGAAAAAAAAGCGAGGACAGTGGAAGAAAGGGTACGTGAGGCAATTCAAAAGTACATGGCAGAGGAGACTCCAAAAATTATTAAAGAGAGAGATGCATTTTGGGCTGCTGAATTTGAAAAATACAATGCACATTCATCGAAAAATGGTGTACAATATGATGGTAGTCCGAAACCAAATTCCCAGCAGGCAAGCTGTCACTCTAAGGGTGGGGTTGATGTGGATGTGGATGTGGCTGTAGGTGATCATAAAAATGTGACATTGATAGATAATTTGTTTGTAGATTTAGCGGTGGAGCTTGAGGATAATAAAAAGGTGGCAGGTGAGGATGATAATGGAAGGGCTGTTGAGGAAATGAAAGTGGATTCTTCAGGTGGTTCTGTATGCCGATTGGCTGTTGGATCGTTGAGCAACATTGTTGCTTGTGCAACAATTGATGAAGTACGCGTTTCCGAAGGATATGAGAAGACTATCCATGGAGTAAGTCTTGGAGAAAAGAATGCAAGGGTGTCTATCACTAAAGTCATTCAAGGAGATGCTAAGATTCCCTTCCCTATCGGGGATGAAATTTTGACTGTTCAAGAAGCCATGGGAACTTTTATTGCATGGCCGAGAAACATGATAATTGCAGGAAACAATAGCAGTACTTCTCATGTTTTGGCCGCCAAGGTCAGAATGCTTTTTTAGTATGGTTAATATATGTACTATGTGTTTGTTTAGTCTATTTTTTTAATTATTTTTATTTGCAATTGTTTTAGAAAACCAAGAAAGCCCGTGCTAAGAAAATGAAGAAGACGTATAAAGTAATTGAAGATGTTGAACCAGAGCTTGTTGTTCAAATTGGTCCGAATTATCCTTCTGCAATGAAACGTTTGTGGACATGGGAAAAGGAAGCCTTGAGTGGTGGTCGAACAATTTCTTTTGAGCTAAGCAAAGAAGCATTTGGCTTTACAAAGAAGCAAATCATGTTCTTATCTGATATACATGCAGTGTGCTCTGGCGGTGAAATGGCCGGCTCTGTCATTTGCCTTTTTATTCAGTAAGCTTTTCATTTTAAGTTTTTTTCGGAGTATATAGCCTTGGAATAAATATGACAATCTTTACTAAGGACTGCTTAATTTAATTTGTAGCTTCTTGAATGAATATGTGAAGAAGCATAAGATGGTCAACATGATTAGCTTTGTAGATCCAGGCACAATCGGTGCCATTGGATGTGGCAGTGCAGTGCAGAGGTCGCGTGAATTGTGTACAAGATTTAAAGATTCTAGGAAAGGGCAGCATTTTCTCCTGCCGTACAATGATGTGTAAGTATTTTTACTATCCCAAGCTATTAAGCTGTTAAGCCTTGCCAGTTTTTTATTAATTTTTTCAAGAATTTAGCTTTAATTTTGTAAGGAATGGGTTCAATTGTATAGTTAAACTCGATAATATTTGTTGAAATTTATATTAATTGCATTGGTTCAGTATAAACGTAATCAAATGCCTTGACAGTTTTGAAGTTAATATAAAAGTAATCAAATGGCTTACAGTATTTAATTGATTTTGTTATTAGATGTTAGGTTCGTTTCTCAGACAGGGGAAATTGTATAGTTCAACCTCATAATATTTCAAGTTCAAATTTGATGATAATTGTATAGGTTCAGTTTTAAAGTTGATTTATTTACTGGAATTTAAATTTTATCAGTATGAGCCTTCAATTTTTGATGTTATACCTGATCATGTTTATTACAGTAAATTACACTCTACTAGTATCATATTTTAGATTATTTTTCACAAATAGTGAGTTTAAATAATTTTTAGGTTGATTTTAATTCAATAGAAATGTAATTTTTTTTATGATATTTAAGTTGTTTGAGTGACAAAAAAGCATCAAATTTAGGCTTTACTATTTAACAAGCACCTCTGTTTATTTTTTGTAGCAACCACTGGACCCTGACAGTTGTCAATCCAGACGCAGAGGTAGTCTACTATATGGACCCTCTTAAACGCCGAATTGCAAATGGAGAATGGGTGGATGTTGTCGACAAGTAAGAGTTCACGTTATAAAATTTGATTATTAAGTCTTAACTTATAAATCTTGTCCGACCATATTTTGTAGTGGTTATTTTGTGTTTTGATATATCTCGTTTTGGTTGCAGTGCCATTAAAATGTACAAGGAGGATTTGAAAAAGGTTCCGAAGAAGAAAGTATTGTGGGAGAACATGGCGGTATTTATTTATTTTTGTGATCATATATTAATTATGTTATTAAAGGAGACTGGATATTTTAAATGATTTTTTGTTTGATATTTTAGGGAGTTCCAGTGCAAACCGGGAACAAGGATTGTGGCCTGTTTGTGATGTGATACATGATGGAAATCATTCATGATAAGGAGCTGGACTTTGCTAATAAGGTGACAATTGACTATCTATGGGCCTTTTCATCCACTTTGTATTTACTCTTATAAGGGCAGAACATGTTACTTATACAAAATTTTGGATCATATTTCAGTGGCTGCGTAGATCAAACCTGGTTTACACTGAGGATGACATCAACGAGATCAGGGTTGAGTTTGCAAAATATTTTATGAAACATTGTGCAAGCTAGGTCCTCGCCTTTCTTTTCTTTTGAACTTATCGTAAACTGGATGTTTTATGTATGTAGTTGGTGACAAGTAGACTCGTTTGAACTTATCGTATGTTGACAAGTAGACTCGTTTGAACTTATCGTATGTTGACAAGTAGACTCGTTTGAACTTATCGTAAAGTGGATGTTTTATGTATGTAGTTGGTGATAAGTAGACTTGCGATAATGTATTTTGTGTTCGGTGGATTGCTGGTAGTTTGGTAGGTAGATCTGGTTGTTTTGGATTGTTGAACGGATGGATTATGGTATGGTATGGATTATGGTATGGTAGTGAATTGGTTTTGTTTTGGCGGGGGCCTAGATTATGGTATGATTTTGTTTTGGATTATGGTATGGATTATGGTATTTTTATTTTGGCAGGGGACTAATTTTTGTGGTTTTTTATGCAGCTGGTTTTAATTAAATATGAAATTGATATGCAAAATGCATATACCTAATAAGATATTGGTTTTTTAAACTGTTGTCTATTACTTAGTAAACTGTTGTGTTACAAATATTTCTTCAATGGTTCCCGAAAAGTAATTCGTTATCTCTTTTGCATTATAACACCACCCTAAAACTGTTGTCTAAAAGATACTTATATTACTACCTCTGAAAATAACTGTTGTTGTTCTATTACATAAATAATAGATGAATAAAATAACTGTTGTTTGGAAAAGATATTTAAAATTGGAAAGAAAATTTAGAACTTTCTCTTGACGTAAATAAACCGTTGTTTATTACTAAGAAAACTGTCATGTTAAAAATGTTCCAACAATTGTTTTTCTAAAACAACCGTTGTGTCATCCAGATTGTAACCAGTGTTAAACACTGTTGTTGAATCTCCCTTATTACAACTGTATTAACAACCGTTGTCCAACCTTCGATCACACGAGTGTTGGATAGACAACGGAAAAACTACCTTTCAGACAACGAAAAAAAACAGTTGTATGATTGCAAAAATGTTGTAGTGTTATATTCTTATTATTTTTTTATAGTTTGTTATAATATTGTTTTAACAAATATATGTAATGAATTATTACATATATTCATAAATTTTTAAAAAATGGAATGTAAAGAAGCAAAGGAGGAGCTTATAGAATGCTGTTATGTTGGGACGATGTTGGAGAAAGAAAATTGTTAGGGCCTGAATTAATCCGTGTAACTACGGAAAAAGTCAAATTGATGTAACAAAGAATTTTGACATCTCAAAGTAGATAGAAGAGTTACGCAGACAAGGATCATCGAAAAATGATGTTTAAGGAAGGGGATTTTATATTTCATAAAATTTCTCCTTGGAAGGGCGTTATGAGATTCGGGAAGAAAGGAAAGTTAAGTCCACGTTATATTGGACCGTTTGAGATTCTTAGACGGGTTGGAGAAGTGGCATATAAGTTAGCACTACCGCCTAGTCTAGGGCATTTTCACAACGTTTTTCACGTGTCATACCTAATAAGAAAGTATGTTTCGGACCCATCGCATAAAATTAATTATGAACCAATAGAAATTCAGGAAAATATGCAGTATGAAGAACAACCTGTTGAAATAGTCGATCGTCGTGAGCAAAAATTGAGAAATAAGGTTATATCTCTCGTGAAGGTGATTTGGCGAAATCACGAGATAGAGGAAGCAACTTGGGAACCCGAAGAGATGATGAGAGCAAATTATCCCCACTTATTTGATAAGATATGTACAAATTAACTTTTAAATTTCGATGACAAAATTCTGTTAAGGGGGGAGGAATGTAATATCCCTAGTCATTTTGATTATATAATATAGTAAAGTGCTCTTATTACATGATTCGAGTTGTTTGAATAATAAATAATACTTAGTTGATATATAGCATGTAATTTTATTATAATTTTGATTATTGGTTCGCTTCTTTAGATCCAAGCTCCCATAAAATTTAACTATAACTCAAACCCGAAATTAATCGAGGGCCAAAGAAAAGGAACGAAAGGAAGAGAAACGCGAAAAGACTAAGAGGAATGAGAAGATGGTTGGGCTCTCAAGAAAGAGAAGAAAATTTTGAACTAATTCAAAGAGCCAACATGTATTAGCCCCAAGCTTAGCATATTATGCAAAACTAATATGTTATGTAAAACTAATATGTGCATATATAGAGAAATGAAGGACCTCCACTTTAATCCCCTCGACGTGGGATAAGTGAATTTAGTTGAAAAAAACAACAAGTGTTCCAAGTGCACTAGTTGTGATCCTAAAGAGATCCAACACCTGCTTATATAGAAAATGTTAGCCAACTAGTTTCACCCCATTTCGATGTGGCACTAAATAACATCATGTTTTAAACATAACATATTTTAGTGCCTTGTGTGTTTCCTTGCATTCTAAAAATTTTAAACTGATTTTCCTTGCATTAGTAATGCTCCAAATATTTTATTTTTTTAATATTATTTCGGTTTTTTTTTTTTTTTTTTTTTTTTTTTTTTTTGTGGAGCCCAAATAAAAGTGGATGTGATCTCATTACTTAGAACCCAAGCCCCTTAAATGGAATGGAGTGGTGGTTCATTTCAAAACTCCCTCGATGTGGGATAAATTTGAACTTGTCTTTAAGAGTTAGGAACTCTTAACTCAAAACCACACCATTGTGTGGGTTATATAGAGTTCAAGCAAGTCTTAAAAACATAATCTAGTCAATGTGGGACTAAATTGGATTAGTTAACTAGTTTAGATCAAACTCTAAATCTAGTTATCTTGATAAAAATAATTTTAACTTATTTAAGGACTTTGACTTAATGAATCCAAAATGATATCTATTGAGAACTTGCTAAAAATATTAATTGCAACTCTATCTTTTATATAGAAAAAGAGTATAGCCTTGTGTCTATTCATTATCACTGTGGGAACCAAGAATGTTAAGACTTAACTAAAAATTTATGTTGCCCAAGTCTTGGTTTTATTAGTGATGGAAGTGAGTCTCTTCAAAATATAAGCAATGTGGGACTTGGGATGTAATAGCAAAAAAGGTTGTCAAGTCCCATATTGAGGAGAGAATAGAATTTAAACTAGAATAAATTGGGAAGTCTATAGAATACTTGTTGCAAAGGCGTAAGTGACCTTGTATGCATCACACCTTGAGAGCTGTGAGTTTGCTTTGTGCATGGGGTTGCCTTGTGACTTTTCTTGAGAAATGAAAATTTCATTTTTAACCCTAACTCTAAGAGAGTGCTTGTGTGTTCCTTAAAAATAATATAAATAAATAGGATCCTAGTTATTTAAGACATTTTTGGGTAGGACAACTCCAACAACAATCCGTATTTTGGTTCCTTAATATAATAATAATAATTTCAAATCTTATTCATATTTTTAAAATAAGAGAGAGAAAAATATGTGAGAGAATGAGGGTGAAAAATGAGGAAAATGAATATTTAATTAATGAAAATAAGATAAGGAATGATTATGCATTCTTCATCTTTAAGGAAGCAAAAGTGGATCTTAAGCTTTTAGAGAATTACTAGGATTCTGTTGAAGTGCCAATTTTGATTCAATCCTTAAAATTTTAGGCTAGGATCCATTATAAGTAAGCCGTTGGAGTTGCTCTAAATTGGTAAATCTTTTTATGCCCTCATCTATTACTATTATTATTATTAAAATTATAATTTACTTGGTAGGATTTAGATTTGAGCTTAATAAATAAAAATATGTTATTGAGAATTGTGAATGACATTATTAGGGTACTAAGTTGAGAATAAAGGGAATTGAGACTCGAAAAAGAAATTGAATTATAAGTTGTATTAAACCGATTTAAGGTAAGTATATACTGTACTAATTCACTGTTTATGTTTTGATCTTTAAATATTTCTTGATTTGATTGATGATTCACGGATAAAAAATGAGTATTCTTGCACTGATACTTGATGAACTGATGATGATGCTTCCTTGTCGGAAGTAAGCTAAACCAATCATTTGGCTGACCGGGATCCCAACTTGATGAACTTGATGAATTGATGAACTTATCATGCTTGAATACTCCGTTTTAATCTTGTGAGAACTATTATATTATGATGAACACTTGATGATCGTGTTAAGCTTTTGATGATTCTCTTGTTTAAAATTGTTTTATTTGAAGATTTAAAACTCTGGTTTCTATATAAAACTCAGTTGAAATGTATGATATATGCTTACCGAGCTTTATGAGCTCACTCTTTTATGTTGCTAACTCTCACAAGAAAGAGTTTCAGAGAAGTATGTTCAGCAAAGGATAAAAATATGATGAACTAAGGTTTTAGTGGATGGCGAGAAGCATATAGTATTATAATGAATAAAGTTTATGTAATAGACTTGTGTTTGTATTTGATTAGGATCTGATGCATCGTAAACTTTTGTTGTACACTGAAATTATTGTATGAATCTTATATTATTAATTATTTTATGGTTACGTAAGCATATATTGAGTTTGTAGTTTGTTGGCATCCCCGGGTCGGGTTCCTGAGGCTACCCGAGGTCGGGGTCATCACACTACGAGGCAGAGATTATGGCTGCAACTGCAGCAGCTTGTCAAGCCATTTGGATTCGAAATGTTTTAAATCAGATAATAGATGAGCAAGTTGATCTAGTGGTGTTTTTCATTGATAATAAATCTGTACTGGATTTGGTTAAAAATCCTATCTTTCATGGAAGGAGCAAGCAAATTCACGTGCATTATCATTTCATTAGGGAATTTGTGGAACGGGGGGAAATTATTCTGAATCACATAAGCAGTGAGTGTCAAAAGGTAGATATCTTAACCAAGGAAATGACTACACTCAAATTTGAAAAGATGAGAAAGTTGCTGGGAATTGAGAATCTATGTGGAAAACTCTAAGATTAAGGGGGGATATGTTGGTTTAATCTTAAGTTGGTTTTGTTTTATTCATTTAAATAAAGTCATTGTCTCTGTTGAAGTAGTAGTCGAGCTAGCAAGTTTGTAGGAAGTTGAATTAGTATAGTGTTAGTTGAGTCTGTATAGGACGTGTGTGAGTACATGTCCTGGTTTTTAGCTTTTCTGTTTGTGTAGTCTACTATAACTTTCTGTTATTGAATAAACAAGTAATGCTTCTGGAAACCAAACTTCCTTTTGTTTACATCATTGTAATTAATAAGAATTCACATTTATATTGAATCTATTAACAATATAAATGTGCTAGCTAAGTACTTCAAAACTTACTACATAATACTTAAACCTACTCTTTCTGTAAAATGTACTTGATATAAATCGTGCTTCGTGCGGTAAAACTTAGCGCATAGTACTAAAACATACTCCACCCTTCAAATAAAAATGAAAGAAATCATTTATTCGCAATATTGTATTACAGTGCAATTTATGTAACAATAAATATTTCCTGACAAAAAAAATATAAAATTTAGTCTTCTTTAATTCAAATTATATCCCTAATTATAGTTTTCTAAAAAAATACTATATCCGTGTCTAAATCCATTCTGCAAAGTAGTGAAACGTCTTTAAATAAATACATAGATATACTCGAGATGGCTGATGTTAATATATTTTTCTGTATTTACTGGAAAGTTCTTATATGGTACATTAAGAAAATCAACCTATACCAAGCTAATTCATGAATGGTAGTGCTGCAATTTCAATACACGACCACCAAAACGGACGAATACATTAATTAAGCAGCATCATTTCATAAAAATGAATGTTTAAATAAACATTCAATTCATTTCATTCATAGTTATGAAAATGACGTGATAGCCTACATATAACACTGCAAACAGATGACTAGTTTTGGGTCTAATACATACTCTTTACCCGACTCTATATCTAGGCCCAGTACCAAACTTTGACTCGAATATTACAAGGTCTGTCTGTGACAATATTGTGTTATAAAACCTGTTTATGGTGTAATTTTGAATAATATTTCTAATTCTAAATGTACGATTGGAAAATAAATATACAACTAAATTGTATAGAAAAGAGACTTTAGTAATAAACGTACGATATTCAACTAGTCATGTTTGCAAATTACCTTGAATAATTTAAAAATAAAAAAAGAATAAAATTGTAGTCTCAATATTTATTAGTTAAAATTTAAATACACTGACTAAAAGTATCTGCTTGATGGCTGAGGTTTTCAGTGATTAGTATATATGTTTCATAACATTCATCTTATAATAGTTATTATGATTAATACAATAAGTAATCATTTCTTTTAGAAATAGTGTTATATACTACCGGGCCTTCATTTTAACGTTCGTATAGGACACTACTGATGAGCCTGAAAAGGACGCGCCCTGAAGTTGACCCCTCAATTCTTCTCCAATCTATTCCTCCAACAGGTGAATCTTAGGGCACTTCCTGATCTATCATTATGTTTAAACTGCATTTGAACTAAGTTTCTTAATACGTTGAAGAGCTAGCACTCTTTTGATGCTATGCAAGGTTATAGGACTATATTCCGTTTTGCTACTCTTTTATTTAAGGTTTCATTTATCTTTATTTCTCTCAACAAGTAGATCTTCTGCAAAAAGTTTTCTAAGTACCAAATTGATGCGCGCCCTGATGGGTGAGGCACGCCTTAAAAAAATCCGAAAACTAATTGACATAATTGCCTAAAATATGCAAATAATTAAATAATTATAATTAACAACACATTAACACATGCACAATTTTTATAAACATTAAAATTTACACAAAATGTGTTTAACTGATTAATTTTAAAAAAAATAACTACACATATGCAACACAATAAGATCTTTATGTCCGTTAGTTTTGTCCCCATATCCTAAAAATAATTATGTAATTTACATATTCTAATGGTCTAAATAGTAAAATTCTGAATTTATCTATCATTTCTAATTAATTAATTAATTAAGTATAATTAATAAAAGCCTCAAACTACATGCACAATTATAATTAAACAATACTTACCCCAAGAATGTTTGAAACAATTTAATCATAAAAATTAAAAGAGTACAATGGAGTAATATAATATACTCCATAAACCAAAACACAAGTTTTTAATAACAAAAATATGGTTCATAGCTCCATAAGCAAAAAAAAACATTTAACAAGAACAACTATTTTAAGATGTCATGACGCTATTCCACCTATTCCAGCATGTGCCGCAATACTTCATTGCCTTGGAATTGATCCACCAGCAGCAATAAGTTCGTTGTGTAACTACAATTTTCAAACAAATGATTATATTACAATCCCTTCTACAAAATATGCTTTCATCTTATAAGAACATGTAATGTAGGTATTTATGGGCACCAAATTTACTCTAGATTAAAAGTACCTTGAGCAAGGTCTCAAGCTTGTTCTTCACAAAAAAATATTCTGTCTGCATTTTTTGTACCGAATCAAAACATCTGCAAATATAAAGTTTTAGTTAGTTAATAATAATAAACTTACACCACTAATGAAAATATACCCTTCACAATAAAATTACCCTTCAACATTTTGTTGATTGTAGTGCTCAAGGAGAACAATACATGCCTCGTGAAGTCTGTGGGCTCCAATGCTGACAAAAAATATTAACAACATAATATATTGGTTAAACAAAAACCAATGATTTTTGATAAGTTATAATTATCCCTTTCTTTTAAATCTTTTAACCATGACAACTAAAAATTTGGCTTATTCAGTTTTGAACTATTTTATCCCACAAGTGGTGGCTACTGATTAGCATTCACATGCTTATAGTTGTGTTGCTTATAATAAAGTAACTAGTGCTTATAATAAAAATTGATAAGGGCTCACAATAGATGTAAGTTTGTAAACATCTTATAATATTTAAATTATTTAAAATGAAATCTCTGCTAATTATATTTAAACATATATGAGGCACCGTAACAAATGTTTAACAAGCATATGAATCGTGACTGATTAAACTTTCATATTATAGTAAGGACATGCTTGTGGTAATAATTATAGTTGAACCGCAAATGAATTGAGTAAGATGTTACACTAGATGTGAAAAACATTAAAACACCAAAACTAGGACCGAGTAGAGAAGTTTTAGGTGGAAAATGGCTTCCCACCACATATATACATGGTATAATGACTTTACACATATGCATTAATAAAATTAATTTACCTCGATGTGGAACCTTTGAGGGAAAAGATAAGGATTTCAACTTTTTTCCAATCAATGAGTGTACATAGGAATAGGAATAAAGTATGGTTTATTATATTAATCAATAGCAACAATACGGCCAAAAATGTCCACACACAACAAAGTCGAATTAATCTTACAAAGCTGTTGTAATATTAAGAACAGTTCTCTCAAAATTGATGAAGAAGTTCGACACAGTTTCAACCACAAAATTTGGGTTGCTAAGATCGTCTTGAAGCTTTTGAAGGTTTTTGAACTGATCGTCCAGATATGCCTAATTTTTTCATAATTAACAAAAAACATCATCAATGGGTAAGCATAAACAATAAACAATACACACACAAATTCAACAATAGAAATGCACATAAGCACATCTTGCTGAGTTTCAAGTAAAACACAAACACAAAATAATAAAAAACATATAAGAACATTTTATATGTAAGCATATCATTACACACACAAGAGAAAAAAATGTAAATTAAGTGTACATAAATGATCGAGAAAGAAAAAAAATACCTCATTATACAAATAGGTAGTATAGTCAAGTATTTGTCTTTGTAATTGAACAATAGTACTGACATTAGCCATTTCTAGTATTCAAATAAAATGTTGAGAGTTCTGCGCGAAGTAGTTTCTATAAGTTATTGGAAATTTAAATTGTAAGAGATGTTGCCTCTGATTTTATGCTTGTGCTTGTTGTTTCACCTAGGAGATATGGCCATCTACTTACCTAGAAGAAGTAGTCGGGCCCACGGTAGACTTTTTATACTTTAAACTAAAGATGTTACTTCTGACTTGTGTTTGGTTGTTTTACGTTGGACATATAGCCATCTACCTACCTAAAATAGGTAGGCCCACCCACGTTAGACTTTTTATGTTTAAAACATTTAATGTCATAAATAAATGTTAGCTGTGATAAAAAAGGGCAATTAATGTGATGGAAAATTTTAGTTAAAATGCTCTTATAGATATAATAAAAACAAAAAATACAGATGAGAAATTTTGGCTGATTCTGATCATTTTGAACTAAAAGAAAACTTTTGGGTGGTTCAAATGTAGACGATAAAAACAAAAACTACTCATTACCTAAAGAATTTATTTTGTTTTAATTTTTTTTATTTTCCCTTGAATATTTATTAGGGAGTACTCAATTTAATTGTATGTGATAACTTCTTCCTATTTATCAAATTTAAGTTTAGGAAAAAATTTGCTAAATTAATGACTGATTTTAAATTCAATCCATAAAAATGAGATAGTAGATGTTAAATTTGTAGAATATAAGAACATATTTAATGTATATATATTTATAAGCACGTGTAATAAACACACAATAAATAATTATTTTAGAAGAACTAGGAACACATTTTGTTATTAAGTCTCAGAGAAATAAAAAATAACTTACAGGTCTAATATATAGACTAATAAAGATAATGGCTACAAATAAACAACCTTCTCCTCGAAAAACTCAAACACTCCCATCACCTCAAGACTCTCCTAAAATAGTGACCAAGTCTAAACTACATGACTAACTACGTGACTAACTAGGTGACTAAATATTAGCCTAAATAATTAAAACAGGGAGTAAACATATAATTTAGATTAAAATCCCAACAGAATTAATAAATGGAGGTTCATTATTTTGTAAGACATCAAAAAAATGAATGTGGTTCTCAAAGAGAGAGTATAATTATTTTATTATATTACCTTATAACCCATGTGATGCACGATTTTTCTAAAATTTACATGTTCTGCTTTTAAAAAATTTATGAATTTATTTTTAAAAACTTTAATGTACTTATATTATTACTTTTGATGTCTATATTTATATTGTTATTATTTTTTATATTTTGTTGCAATATTATTTCAACAAATATGCATATATTGAAAAATATATGGATTTTGAATTTAATAATTTTTTATCATGTATATTATATAGCTATATATAGTAAAATATTGATTTATATTATTGTTGTATCATTGGATCATATTTTAGCGGCCGAGGATTAGTAGAACAATGTAATCCTTTTATATATTTGCTGAACTTCTAATCATAGGATTGTATTTAAATATTGCATCGTAGTCTCGTGTTTTAGTATTAGAACAACGTGATCATTTTTTATTCATGGTTGTATTAAGAATGTTTTTAATTGATTTTAGAGGAGGTTTTCTAATAAGATATAATTTTGATCGTCTATTTTTAAAAATATCGTATAAACGGTTGAGATTGTTTTGGCGATACAGGACCAAATGCCAAACGCTTATTATATATAAGGATATAATGGGTTGTAACATTAAAACCTTAGAAAAAATATCATTTAATAAATTATATACTAATTAAATATATATATATATGTAATAATTCATTTAATAAATATATTTTTTAATAAAAAATATAATTAATAATAACATCAAATTCACTATCATGGCTTTTAAAAAACGCAATATTGTAAAAAATTAGGAAAATTATATCCATGTAAATAATCGTCGGGTCTATCAACATTATTTGTGAATAAATTTTCTTTGTGTAGCAATAAATATACATACTTAATAGGTAATCAAATTTTTTTTTCTTAAAAGTATCAAACTAACAAAATAGTCATTTTGTATTTTAACAATGTTATTTGAACAAAAAAAGGAACATGGATATCATAATCGAGACAAAAAAATTACACATTAAAATAATATCCCTTGTGAGACAAGATTAGTAACCACAATAAATCTAATATGATTATATTCTACAAGTGAATAAAATTAAAAAAAATATAACATGAAAAAACGAGAGGGAGCGAGATAGAAAAGGTAGAGAGATATATTACTAAAGGGCTAATTTGAAGAGGATTTGATACGAACTCAATTAGGAAAATAGGTCGAGTAAATTAATAAAATTGATAAAATATGTATACATATATATACAATTGTATTCTTTAAAACTAAATGGTAAAGTATCAATTAGAAGATTAATTACGCTAGTCCAAAGTAAAAGAATTACAATTAATCTCTGAATGTAAATCATGAGAAGTTTCCTCCCTTTACTCACTGATAAGATGATTAGTTTCGTTGAGAAGTTACCTTCTCCTTGATGTGGGAAGGAGAGGGTCAAGGTTGACTCCATAGAACTTTACTCTATATATATATATATGTATATATATATATATATATATGTCTATATATATGTATATATATATAAGGACACAACCTTATATGTTGGATATCAAAATGACGACATATAACTCAATCATGTGTAGCACCTTTATACGTCGGAAAATAATGAACTAACGAATATATCCACAATGTATGTTTGATGTTTTATAAACCGACGTATAAAGTAAATCCAAACCACTAATATATATTTGCCTCTTCAAAATTCGACGTGAAATAATTACATAGGTTGTCTTTTTAACTATTGTGAATTGTAAAATCCATAACATGCTTTATAAGTTATAAGTCATTCCTCATAAAAAATATTTAAATAATTTATTCTAACTTTATTTTATATTAAAATATAATATTTATACTAAGACTTCATTCTAAAAAAACGTACTCACAAGTACAAAACATACACCACTATTACAAAACCTACTCAATTAAGAAAAACCTACTCACACATATTTTCCTTGATTTTACAATTTAATTAAAAAACTATATCTTGCTTTAAATCATGCTATATATGTAATATAAAACCTACTACAACTACTTCTTAGTACAAAACCTACTATTTGCTAGAATACTATTCCATTCTGAAAAACCTACTCTCGAAAGTACTAAATGTGATAGCTAAGTACTTCAAAACTTATTTCATAATTCTTAAACCTGCTCTTTCTATAAAATGTACTCGATATAAATCGTGCCTCGTGCGGTAAAATTTAGCCCATATTTCTAAAATATACTCCACCCTTCAAATAAAAATGAAAGAAATCACTTATTCGCGATATTGTATTACAATGCAATTTATGTAACAATAAATATTTCCTGACAAAAAAAATATAAAATTTAGTAAAGTGCTCATATTACATGATTCGAGTTGTTTGAATAATAAATAATACTTAGTTGATATATAGCATGTAATTTTATTATAATTTTGATTATTGGTTCGCTTCTTTAGATCCAAGCTCCCATAAAATTTAACTATAACTCAAACCCGAAATTAATCGAGGGCCAAAGAAAAGGAACGAAAGGAAGAGAAACGCGAAAAGACTAAGAGGAATGAGAAGATGGTTGGGCTCCCAAAAAAGAGAAGATGAAAATTTTGAACTAATTCAAAGAGCCAACATGTATTAGCCCCAAGCTTAGCATATTATGCAAAACTAATATGTTATGTAAAACTAATATGTGCATATATAGAGAAATGAAGGACCTCCACTTTAATCCCCTCGATGTGGGACAAGTGAATTTAGTTAAAAAAACAACAAGTGTTCCAAGTGCACTAGTTGTGATCCTAAAGAGATCCAACACCTACTTATATAGAAAATGTTAGCCAACTAGTTTCACCCCATTTCGATGTGGCACTAAATAACATCATGTTTTAAACATAACATATTTTAGTGCCTTGTGTGTTTCTTGCATTCTAAAAATTTTAAACTGATTTTCCTTGCATTAGTAATGCTCCAAATATTTTATTTTTTTAATATTATTTCGGTTGTGGAGCCCAAATAAAAGTGGATGTGATCTCATTACTTAGAACCCAAGCCCCTTAAATTTCAAAACTCCCTCGATGTGGGATAAATTTGAACTTGTCTTTAAGAGTTGGGAACTCTTAACTCAAAACCACACCATTGTGTGGGTTATATAGAGTTCAAGCAAGTCTTAAAAACATAATCTAGTCAATGTGGGACTAAATTGGACTAGTTAACTAGTTTAGATCAAACTCTAAATCTAGTTATCTTGATAAAAATAATTTTAACTTATTTAAGGACTTTGACTTAATGAATCCAAAATGATATCTATTGAGAACTTGTTAAAAATATTACTTGCAACTCTATCTTTTATATAGAAAAAGAGTATAGCCTTGTGTCTATTCATTATCGCTGTGGGAACCAAGAATGTTAAGACTTAACTAAAAATTTATGTTGCCCAAGTCTTGGTTTTATTAGTGATGGAAGTGAGTCTCTTCAAAACATAAGCAATGTGGGACTTGGGATGTAATAGCAAAGAAGGTTGTCAAGTCCCATATTGAGGAGAGAATAGAAGTTAAACTAGAATAAATTGGGAAGTCTATAGAATACTTGTTGCAAAGGCGTAAGTGACCTTGTATGCATCACACCTTGAGAGCTGTGAGTTTGCTTTGTGCATGGGGTTGCCTTGTGACTTTTCTTGAGAAATGAAAATTTCATTTTTAACCCTAACTCTAAGAGAGTGCTTGTGTGTTCCTTAAAAATAATATAAATAAATAGGATCCTACTTATTTAAGACATTTTTGGGTAGGACAACTCCAACAACAATCCGTATTTTGGTTCCTTAATATAATAATAATAATTTCAAATCTTATTCATATTTTTAAAATAAGAGAGAGAAAAAGATGTGAGTGAATGAGGGTGAAAAAGGAGGGAAATGAATATTTAATTAATGAAAATAAGATAAGGAATGATTATGCATTCTTCATCTTTAAGGAAGCCAAAGTGGATCTTAAGCTTTTAGAGAATTACTAGGATTCTGTTGAAGTGCCAATTTTGATTCAATCCTTAAAATTTTAGGCTAGGATCCATTATAAGTAAGCCGTTGGAGTTGCTCTAAATTGGTAAGTCTTTTTATGCCCTCATCTATTACTATTATTATTATTATTAAAATTATAATTTACTTGGTAGGATTTAGATTTGAGCTTAATAAATAAAAATATGTTATTGAGAATTGTGAATGACATTATTAGGGTACTAAGTTGAGAATAAAGGGACTTAAGACTCGAAAAAGAAATTGAATTAGAAGTTGTATTAAACCGATTTAAGGTAAGTATATACTGTACTAATTCACTGTTTATGTTTTGATCTTTAAAAATTGCTTGATTTGATTGATGATTCACGGATAAAAAATGAGTATTCTTGCACTGATACTTGATGAACTGATGATGATGCTTCCTTGTCGGAAGTAAGCTAAACCAATCATTTGGCTGACCGGGATCCCAACTTGATAAATTTGATGAATTGATGAACTTATCATGCTTGAATACTCCGTTTTAATCTTATGAGAACTATTATATTATGATGAACACTTGATGATCGTGATAAGCTTTTGTTGATTCTCTTGTTTAAAATTGTTTTATTTAATGATTTAAAACTCTGGTTTCTAGATAAAACTCAGTTGAAATGTATGATATATGCTTACCGAGCTTTATGAGCTCACTCTTTTATGTCACTAACTCTCACAAGAAAGAGTTTCAGAGAAGTAATGTTCAGCAAAGGATAAAAATATGATGAACTAAGGTTTTAGTGGATGGCGAGAAGCATATAGTATTATAATGAATAAAGTTTATGTAATAGACTTGTGTTTGTATTTGATTAGGATATGATGCATCGTAAACTTTTGTTGTAGACTGAAATTATTGTATGAATCTTATATTATTAATTAGTTTATGGTTACATAAGCATATATTGAGTTTGTAGTTTATTGGCATCCCCGGGTCGGGTTCCTCAGGCTACCCGAGGTCGGGGTCATCACACTACGAGGCAGAGATTATGGCTGCAACTGCAGCAGCTTGTCAAGCCATTTGGATTCGAAATGTTTTAAATCAGATAATAGATGAGCAAGTTGATCTAATGGTGTTTTTCATTGATAATAAATCTGTACTGGATTTGGCTAAAAATCCTATTTTCATTGGAAGGAGCAAGCAAATCCACGTGCGTTATCATTTCATTAGGGAATTTGTGGAACGGGGGGAAATTATTCTGAATCACATAAGCAGTGAGTGTCAAAAGGCAGATATCTTAACCAAGGAAATGACTACACTCAAATTTGAAAAGATGAGAAGGTTGCTGGGAATTGAGAATCTATGTGGAAAACTCTAAGATTAAGGGGGGATATGTTGGTTTAATCTTAAGTTGGTTTTGTTTTATTCATTTAAATAAAGTCATTGTCTCTGTTGAAGTAGTAGTCGAGCTAGCAAGTTTGTAGGAAGTTGAATTAGTATAGTGTTAGTTGAGTCTGTATAGGACGTATGTGAGTACATGTCCTAGTTTTTAGCTTTTCTGTTTCTGTAGTCTACTATAACTTTCTGTTATTGAATAAACAAGTAATGCTTCTGGCAACCAAACTTCCTTGTGTTTGTTTACATCATTGTAATTAATAAGAATTCACATTTATATTGAATCTATTAACAATATAAATGTGCTAGCTAAGTACTTCAAAACTTACTACATAATACTTAAACCTACACTTTCTGTAAAATGTACTTGATATAAATCGTGCTTCGTGCCGTAAAACTTAGCGCATAGTACTAAACCATACTCCACCCTTCAAATAAAAATGAAAGAAATCATTTATTCGCGATATTATATTACAGTGCAATTTATGTAACAATAAATATTTCCTGACAAAAAAAATATAAAATTTAGTCTTCTTTAATTCAAATTATATCCCTAATTATAGTTTTCTAAAAAAATACTATATCCGTGTCTAAATCCATTCTGCAAAGTAGTGAAACGTCTTTAAATAAATACATAGATATACTCGAGACGGCTGATGTTAATATATTTTTCTGTATTTATTGGAAAGTTCTTATATGGTACATTAAGAAAATCAACCTATACCAAGCTAATTCATGAATGGTAGTGCTGCAATTTCAATACACGACCACCAAAACGGACGAATACATTAATTAAGCAGCATCATTTCATAAAAATGAATGTTTAAATAAACATTCAATTCATTTCATTCATAGTTATGAAAATGACGTGATAGCCTATATATAACACTGCAAACGGATGACTAGTTTTGGGTCTAATACATACTCTTTACCTGACTCTATATCTAGGCCCAGTACCAAACTTGGACTCGAATATTACAAGGTCTGTCTGTGACAATATTGTGTTATAAAACCTGTTTATGGTGTAATTTTGAATAATATTTCTAATTCTAAATGTACGATTGGAAAATAAATATGCAACTAAATTGTATAGAAAAGAGACTTTAGTAATAAACGTACCATATTCAACTAGTCATGTTTGCAAATTGCCTTGAATATTTTAAAAATAAAAAAAGAATAAAATAGTAGTCTCAATATTTATTAGTTAAAATTTAAATACACTGACAAAAAGTATCTGCTTGATGCCTGGGGTTTTCAGTGATTAGTATATATGTTTCATAACATTCATCTTATAACAGTTATTATGATTAATACAATAAGTAATCATTTCTTTTGGAAATAGTGTTATATACTACCGGGCCTTCATTTTAACGTTCGTATAGGACACTACCGACGAGCCTGAAAAGGACGCGCCTGAAGTTGACCCCTCAATTCTTCTCCAATCTATTCCTCCAATAGGTGAATCTTAGGGCACTTCCTGATCTATCATTATGTTTAAACTGCATTTGAACTAAGTTTCTTAATACGTTGAGGAGCCAACACTCTTTTGATGCTATGCAAGGTTGTAGGACTATATTCCGTTTTGCTACTCTTTTATTTAAGGTTTCATTTATCTTTATTTCTCTCAAAATGTTTTTTAAGTACCAAATTGATGCGCGCCCTGATGGGTGAGACACGCCTTATAAAAATCCGAAAACTAATTGACATAATTGCCTAAAATATGCAAATAATTAAATAATTATAATTAACAACACATTACCACATGCACAATTTTTATAAACATTAAAATTTACACAAAATATGTTTAACTGATTAATTTTAAAAAAAATAACTACACATATGCAACACAATAAGATCTTTATGTCCGTTAGTTTTGTCCCCATATCCTAAAAATAATTATGTAATTTACATGTTCTAATGGTCTAAATAGTAAAATTCTGAATTTATCTATCATTTCTAATTAATTAATTAATTAAGTATAATTAATAAAAGCCTCAAACTACATGCACAATTATAATTAAACAATACTTACCCCAAGAATGTTTGAAACAATTTAATCATAAAAATTATAAGAGTACAATGGAGTAATATAATATACTCCATAAACCAAAACACAAGTTTTTAATAACAAAAATATGGTTCATAGCTCCATAAGCAAAAAAAACATTTAACAAGAACAACTATTTTAAGATGTCATGACGCTATTCCACCTATTCCAGCATGTGCCGCAATACTTCATTGCCTTGGAATTGATCCACCAGCAGCGATAAGTTCGTTGTGTAACTACAATTTTCAAACAAATGATTATATTACAATCCCTTCTACAAAATATGCTTTCATCTTATAAGAACATGTAATGTAGGTATTTATGGGCACCAAATTTACTCTAGATTAAAAGTACCTTGAGCAAGGTCTCAAGCTTGTTCTTCACAAAAAAATATTCTGTCTGCATTTTTTGTACCGAATCGAAACATCTGCAAATATAAAGTTTTAGTTAGTTAATAACAATAAACTTACACCACTAATGAAAATATACCCTTCACAATAAAATTACCCTTGAACATTTTGTTGATTGTAGTGCTCAAGGAGAACAATACATGCCTCGTGAAGTCTGTGGGCTCCAATGCTGACAAAAAATATTAACAACATAATGTATTGGTTAAACAAAAACCAATGATTTTTGATAAGTTATAATTATCCCTTTCTTTTAAATCTTTTAACCATGACAACTAAAAATTTGGCTTATTCAGTTTTGAACTATTTTATCCCACAAGTGGTGGCTACTGACTAGCATTCACATGCTTATAGTTGTGTTGCTTATAATAAAGTAACTAGTGCTTATAATAAAAATTGATAAGGGCTCACAATAGATGTAAGTTTGTAAACATCTTATAATAATTAAATTATTTAAAATGAAATCTCTGCTAATTATATTTAAACATATATGAGGCACCGTAACAAATGTTTAACAAGCATATGAATCGTGACTGATTAAACTTTCATATTATAGTAAGGACATGCTTGTGGTAATAATTATAGTTGAACCGCAGATGAATTGAGTAAGAAGTTACACTAGATGTGAAAAATATTAAAACACCAAAACTAGGACCGAGTAGAGAAGTTTTAGGTGGAAAATGGCTTCCCACCACATATATACATGGTATAATGACTTTACACATATGCATTAATAAAATTAATTTACCTCGATGTGGAACCTTTGAGGGAAAAGATAAGGATTTCAACTTTTTTCCAATCAATAAGCTGTTGGTGCCTAGAAATAAAGGTACATAGGAATAGGAATAAAGTATGGTTTATTATATTAATCAATAGCAACAATACGGCCAAAAATGTCCACACACAACAAAGTCGAATTAATCTTACAAAGCTGTTGTAATATTAAGTAACAGTTCTCTCAAAATTGATGAAGAAGTTCGACACAGTTTCAACCACAAAATTTGGGTTGCTAAGATCGTCTTGAAGCTTTTGAAGGTTTTTGAACTGATCGTCCAGACATGCCTAATTTTTTCGTAATTAACAAAAAACATCATCAATGGGTAAGCATAAACAATAAACAATACACACACAAATTCAACAATAGAAATGCACATAAGCACATCTTGCTGAGTTTCAAGTAAAACATAAACACAAAATAATAAAAAACATATAAGAACATTTTATATGTAAGCATATCATTACACACACAAGAGAAAAAAATGTAAATTAAGTGTACATAAATGATCGAGAAAGAAAAAAAATACCTCATTATACAAATAGGTAGTATAGTCAAGTATTTGTCTTTGTAATTGAACAATAGTACTGACATTAGCCATTTCTAGTATTCAAATAAAATGTTGAGAGTTCTGCGCGAAGTAGTTTCTATAAGTTATTGGAAATTTAAATTGTAAGAGATGTTGCCTCTGATTTTATGCTTGTGCTTGTTGTTTCACCTAGGAGATATGGCCATCTACTTACCTAGAAGAAGTAGTCGGGCCCACCGTAGACTTTTTATACTTTAAACTAAAGATGTTACTTCTGACTTGTGTTTGGTTGTTTTACGTTGGACATATAGCCATCTACCTACCTAAAATAGGTAGGCCCACCCACGTTAGACTTTTTATATTTAAAACATTTAATGTCATAAATAAATGTTAGCTGTGATAAAAAGGGGCAATTAATGTGATGGAAAATTTTAGTTAAAATGCTCTTATAGATATAATATAAAAACAAAAAATACAGATGAGAAATTTTGGCTGATTCTGATCATTTTGAACTAAAAGAAAACTTTTGGGTGGTTCAAATGTAGACGATAAAAACAAAAACTACTCATTACCTAAAGAATTTATTTTGTTTTAATTTTTTTTATTTTCCCTTGAATATTTATTAGGGAGTACTCAATTTAATTGTATGTGATAACTTCTTCCTATTTATCAAATTTAAGTTTAGGAAAAAATTTGCTAAATTAATGACTGATTTTAATTTCAATCCATAAAAATGAGATAGTAGATGTTAAATTTGTAGAATATAAGAACATATTTAATGTATATATATTTATAAGCACGTGTAATAAACACACAATAAACAATTATTTTGGAAGAACTAGGAAGACATTTTGTTATTAAGTCTCAGAGAAATAAAAAATAACTTTCAGGTCTAATATATAGACTATTAAAGATAATGGCTACAAATAAGCAACCTTCCCCGGGAAAAACTCAAACACTCGCATCACCCCATGACTCTCTTAAAATAGCTCAACTAAAATAAATGAAGTCTAAACTACATGACTAACTAGGTGACTAACTAGGTGACTAAATATTAGCCTAAATAATTACAACATGGAGTAAACATATAATTTAGATTAAAATCCTAACAATCTCCCCCTTAATCTAAATTTTTCTCAACAAATACTAGCAGCCCGTATGGCTTTTAACCTAACCTGTGTGGCTTTCAACTTTTCTGCTCATTTGGCACTTCAATATAGCCTGTCTGGCCTTTTCTTTGCCCGTCTGACATGTCTTGTTTACCCGTATGGCATTTCTTATTTTCCCGTCTGGCATGCTACTTCTGTCTATAACAAAGCTGGTTCATCATCATCCATGTGTGTGAGGTTCACTTCTTGTTTCCATTCCTTGTCTTGTCTTTGTTTATAACATTCTACAGCGTAGTGGCCAAAGATGTTACAGTTATAGCATTTTATTTTGCTCTTGTCACGTCCACCATTTCTATTATATAATCCTCCATGGGATCTTGCCTTCCATTCTTCCCGAGTTAACAGTAGCTGATATCCATTGTCTCCAACATGTCCACGAATCCTCTCTTCATGAGCTCTTAGCCTCCCGATTAACTCCTCAACAGACATGTTGTCCAAGTCACCAAATTGTTCAAAAGTTAAAGCAATCTGCAAAAATTTTGGTGAGACTGCTCGTAGTAATTTTTTCACAACACAGGACTCTTCCACTTTATCTCGTAGAGCTCGAATATTACTCACAATATTATTCAATTTTAATGAGAAATCATCGATATTTTCTGTCTCTTTCATGTTGAGAGCTTCAAACTCGGACCTAAGAGTCTGCATTTTTGCTTTCTGAACATGATCAGCTCCGACACACATTATTTTGATAGCATCTCAAGCCTATTTGGTTGTCTCTTTCTCCGCCACGGACAAAAATATGTCTTCTGGAATTCCCTGATAAATGGCTGCCAATGTCACATTATCCTGCCTTGGATCAGTTACACCCTTCGGGTCGCTATTCTCAATAGCTTCCCAGACGCCTTGTGCCCGCATGAATACCTTCATTTTTAACGACCACGCCGTGTAATTGTTTTTGGCCAACATAGGATAACTGGGTCCGACAACACCTTCCTTCATCTTTGGCACACCCATGCTTGTTTTCCTCGCATGTACTTGGGCATAAATTACCTAGCTCTGATACCAAGTGTAGAATATAAGAACATATTTAATGTATATATATTTATAAGCACGTGTAATAAACACACAATAAACACTTATTTTGGAAGAACTAGGAAGACATTTTGTTATTAAGTCTCAGAGAAATAAAAAATAACTTACAGGTCTAATATATAGACTAATAAAGATAATGGCTACAAATAAACAACCTTCTCCTGGAAAAACTCAAACACTCCCATCACCGCATGACTCTCCTAAAATAGCTCAACAAAAATAAATGACCAAGTCTAAACTACATGACTAACTACGTGACTAACTAGGTGACTAAATATTAGCCTAAATAATTAAAACAGGGAGTAAACATATAATTTAGATTAAAATCCCAACAGAATTAATAAATGGAGGTTCATTATTTTGTAAGACATCAAAAAAATGAATGTGGTTCTCAAAGAGAGAGTATAATTATTTTATTATATTAGCTTATAACCCATGTGATGCACGATTTTTCTAAAATATACATGTTCTACTTTTAAAAAATTTATGAATTTATTTTTAAAAACTTTAATGTACTTATATTATTAATTTTGATGTCTATATTTATATTGTTATTATTTTTTATATTTTGTTGCAATATTATTTCAACAAATATGCATATATTGAAAAATATATGGATGTTGAATTTAATAATTTTTTATCATGTATATTATATAGCTATATATAGTAAAATATTGATTTATATTATTGTTGTATCATTGGATCATATTTTAGCGGCTGAGGATTAGTAGAACAATGTAATCCTTTTATATATTTGCTGAACTTTTAATCATAGGATTGTATTTAAATACTGCATCGTAGTCTCGTGTTTTAGTATTAGAACAACGTGATCATTTTTTATTCATGGTTGTATTAAGAATGTTTTTAATTGATTTTAGAGGAGGTTTTCTAATAAGATATAATTTTGATCGTCTATTTTTAAAAATATCATATAAACGGTTGAGATTGTTTTGGCGATACAGGACCAAACGCCAAACGCTTATTATATATAAGGATATAATGTGTTGTAACATTAAAACCTTAGAAAAAATATCATTTAATAAATTATACACTAATTAAATATATATATATGTAATAATTCATTTAATAAATATATTTTTTAATAAAAAATATAATTAATAATAACATCAAATTCACTATCATGGCTCTTAAAAACGCAATATTGTAAAAAATTAGGAAAATTATATCCATGTAAATAATCGTCGGGTCTATCAACATTATTTGTGAATAAATTTTCTTTGTGTAGCAATAAATATACATACTTAATAGGTAATCAAATTTTTTTTTCTTAAAAGTATCAAACTAACAAAATAGTCATTTTGTATTTTAACAATGTTATTTGAACAAAAAAAGGAACATGGATATCATAATCGAGACAAAAAAATTACACATTAAAATAATATCCCTTGTGAGACAAGATTAGTAACCACAATAAATCTAATATGATTATATTCTACAAGTGAATAAAATTAAAAAAAAACATAACATGAAAAAACGAGAGGGAGCGAGATAGAAAAGGTAGAGAGATATATTACTGAAGGGCTAATTTGAAGAGGATTTGATACGAACTCAATTAGGAAAATAGGTCGAGTAAATTAATAAAATTGATAAAACATATATACATATATATACAATTGTATTCTTTAAAACTAAATGGTAAAGTATCAATTAGAAGATTAATTCCGCTAGTCCAAAGTAAAAGAATTACAATTAATCTCTGAATGTAAATCATGAGAAGTTTCCTCCGTTTACTCGCTGATAAGATGATTAGTTTCGTTGAGAAGTTACCTTCTCCTTGATGTGGGAAGGAGAGGGTCAAGGTTGACTCATATATATATATATATATGTATATATATATGTCTATATATATGTATATATATATATAAAGACACAACCTTATATGTTGGATATCAAAATGACCGACATATAACTCAATCATGTGTAGCACCTTTATATGTCGGAAAATAATGAACTAACGAATATATCCACAATGTATGTTTGATGTTTTATAAACCGACGTATAAAGTAAATCCAAACCACTAATATATGTTTGCCTCTTCAAAATTCGACGTGAAATAATTACATAGGTTGTCTTTTTAACTATTGTGCATTGTAAAATCCATAACATGCTTTATAAGTTATAAGTCATTCCTCATAAAAAATTATTTAAACAATTTATTCTAACTTTATTTTATATTAAAATATAATATTTATACTAAGACTTCATTCTAAAAAAATGTACTTACAAGTACAAAACATACACCACTATTACAAAACCTACTCAATTAAGAAAAACCTACTCACACATATTTTCCTTGATTTTACAATTTAATTAAAAAACTATATCTTGCTTTAAATCATGCTATATATGTAATATAAAACCTACTACAACTACTTCTTAGTACAAAACCTACTATTTGCTAGAATACTATTCCATTCTGAAAAACCTACTCTCGAAAGTACTAAATGTGCTAGCTAAGTACTTCAAAACTTATTCCATAATTCTTAAACCTGCTCTTTCTATAAAATGTACTCGATATAAATCGTGCCTTGTGCGGTAAAATTTAGCCCATATTTCTAAAATATACTCCACCCTTCAAATAAAAATGAAAGAAATCACTTATTCGCGATATTTTATTACAGTGCAATTTATGTAACAATACATATTTCCTGACAAAAAAAAATAAAATTTAGTAAAGTGCTCTTATTACATGATTCGAGTTGTTTGAATAATAAATGATACTTAGTTGATATATATCATGTAATTTTATTATAATTTTGATTATTGGTTCGCTTCTTTAGATCCAATAAAATTATTTTGATATGAAACTTTGGTTATATCACTAACATATATAAATTTTAACATCCATATGGTTGAATTGATCAATAATATTTTAAAAAAATCAAAACACCAAATCAGGACTAAACACTACTTAACGGTACTAGTCGAACTGATACTTGACCGTTAAAATGGCAAAGAAAAATAATTTTTTGATATGAAACTTTGGTTATATGAGTAACATATATAAATTTTGACATCCATATGGTTGGATCGATGAAAAATCTTTTTAAAAAATATCAAAATACCAATTCAGGACTAAACGCTATTTAGCGGTACTAGTGAAACTAATGCTTGACTGTTAAAATGACAAACCAAATAAAATTATTTTAATTTAAAACTTTGATAATATCATAACATGTATCACATGTACAAATATTTATGATGATGAAAAAATATAGGTGATATGAGAATTTTAATTTTTTTTTATTGGATAATAGAAACATTAAATTTTGATCGGTATAAAGATTTCGCGCAAGAAAATATAATATAAAAATTTGGTCGGTGTAAAGTTTCCGGACAAAAAAATATAATATAAAATTAAACCTAATCCTAAATTCGACCATACACTCTTTTAGTGAAATTTGGTCAAATCTTGTAAATTTAAATTTGAAACTATTTATTTAATATGTATTAATGTAAATTTATAATATTTATTTAAATATTTCTTAGATTTTTATTTTTGATGGTGTATCAAAGGATAAATAAAAAAATAAAAGTAATTTATCGGTATAACTAAGTAGAGATATCTAAACAACATTTGACAAAATATCAAATTAGAAAAGAATTCTAGGATAGAGCAAATTATATTAAATTTTCATAAATATCGGGCGAACTGCCAATTTTTGTTAAATATGGGGTTTATTTTTTTTATAAAGAGCAGCATTTCATCTAGGTGCCCCCTCAAATTTGCTTTGATTTACGACATCACAATGGAAGGTACTGGTCTACCTAATTTTGGTAAACTATTATAATGATAGATTGTTACGTGAGTTGGGTTTAAATTTTTTTTAATTGGGCTAGACTTGTAGAAGGCCAGAATGAAGACTACATATTAAATGGGCATAGAAAATTTGATATGGGCTGGATCCAACCCTCGCCCAGCGTAGTCCCGTGCAAAAATTAAAAGTAAAGTTGTAGCTAATGTCATTGAGGCTTTAATTAATGTAGGCTTTAATTATTGTATTCGTCCACTGTGGCACTGAATTGAAATAACAGCACTGTCATTCATGAATTGAGTAGGTTTATGTTAATTTTCTTAATGTAACATATAAAAACTTTCCAGTAAATCTTGAAAAATATATTAATATTAGTTATCTCGAGTACATTCATGTATTCATTTAATGATGCTTCACTACTTTGCACAATGGATTCAAACACATATATAAACTATAATTACAGATATAATCTAAAATTAAAGAAGAATAGATTTTGTATTTTTTTGTGAGGAAAGATTTTTTCTTATCTAAATTGCACCATAATATAATATCGCGAATACGTGATTTCTTTCATTTTTATTTGAAGGGTGGAGTAGGTTTTAGTACCATGGGCTAAGTTTTATAGCACGAAGAACGATTTTATATCGAGTATATTTTATAGAATGGATTAGGTTTAAGTATTATGAAGTAAGTTTTGGAGTACTTAGCTAGAGCATTTAGTATGGTGGAGAGTAGGTTTTTCAGAATGGAATTATTTTCTATAAATAGTAGGTTTTGTATTAATAAGTAGTTGAAGTAGGTTTTATATTACACATTATGATTGGAAGTGAGATGTAGTTTTTTTTAAAATTGTAAATTGAAGAAAAAGATGTGTGAGTAGGTTTTTCTTAACTATGTAGATTTTGTAATATTGGAGTATGTTTTGTACTTGTGAGTACCTTTTGCAGAATGAAGTCTTAGTATACATATAATATTTTAATGTAAAATAAAGTAAAACTAGATTATGTAAATATTTTATATGGGGAATGACTTATAACTTATAAAGCATGTTGTGGATTTTACGTCGCACAATAATTAAAAAATGCAACTTATATAATGATTTACACGTTGAATTTTGAGGAGGGAGACATATTATGGTCATTTGACTCTATTTTATACGCCAGTTCATAAAACATCAAACGTATATTATGGATATATACGTTAGTTCATTATTTTCCAAGATATAAAGGTGCTACACATGATTGAGATGTCCATCGGTCATTTCGATATCGAATATATAAGATTATGTCTTTATATATATATCACAAGAAAAATGTCAATAAATAATGGTTCACAACTCATATGTAAAATGCTAAAAATTGAGTAAAAGATCCCTATTTTTCACATCAGTTTTGGACCGATGTTTACTAACAATTTTAACAACAGTTCCATTTCAGCAACCGATGTTTTAAACATTCATTAATGGAAACCCATTACTTTTACCTTTTAAGAGCCTAAAAGGCATTTGATTTGGAAATTTGAATGAGCCGTAAATGGAATTGAAATGAAATGATTGGTAAAAATTATATGGTTTACCATCTATGTGTATTGATGTTTATATTTCCACCCATGAAATTATAAATCCAAACACGCTCATGTGGGGATTGAGCTACCTATTAAGGTTAAGGGGCTAACCACTAACCAACCCCTATTCATTTTTCATTATTGTGTTGGTTAACCAGGTACATCAAATTTCATTATATGATTTTTATAGAGCAAATAAAATAAATTTGAGGAAACATATTTATACAAATAGTAGGTGGATGTCACCTGATTCAAGTATATATAATATATAAAGAAAAAACTAATATAAGCTATGTATATTGTACTATATTATACAATAAATATTAAAATTTTGGTTGGTATAGTTATGTGTTAATTTAGTTAATTACTCTTATATTTAAAATATTCTAATTTTATTCTAGTTATAATGATATTATTCAAATCAATTTATTAATTGATGTCATTAAGAATTTATTAATTGAAGTAGTTAAAGATCAAAAGAAGATTAGGTAATCAATTCACTGATGAAGGCACAATTTTCTCACCCCTACTCTAGACACACTTTTCATCGATTAAAAAAAATATCTTATCTATAATTTGTAATATATTGTAATATTATATTATAATTACCGAAACATTAAAAATTTGGTCGGTATAAAAATTTTAGGCAACAAAATAATATATAAAAATTTGGTATGTATAAACTGAAATTACACCTAGAGGGGGGTGAATAGGTGATTATGGCTAACTATGATTACTTTTAAATTTTACCCGATAATAGCTTACTGAGATTTTACCAATAGAACTATAATCTGACAATGATAGTAAGCTGAGATAACTAAATGCAATATAGAATATAATGTGCAGAAAAATAAATAGAACACACAAGAATTTTAGCGAGGTTCGACCCCTAATCCCCTATGATCTACGTCCTGGTCCCTTACCAAACTTGGTAAGCGAATATATTATTGATCAATAAAAGTTACAACTACAAGATATAACAATATATCTCCTTTTATACCCGCTGCTGATAATGGCTTGCTGAAACCCTGTTTAAGAACCTACTCTCTAAGTATTATACTACCCCGTAGTACAAACTCCTCTAGCAAGTACCACTAAACCCTTGTTTCTCTTAGCCAACTTATCCAGTAACTAATCAATACAATTTCAACAATAGAAATCAATGATAAAGTTTACAACTCAAACTATAGACTCTCTTCAATAAATACGTGTATATAATTAGGAGCTCGAGAGTATTTTGAAATCAATAAAGATCAAGAGTTTTATGTGTTCTTGCTTGCCAAGTCATCAGTCATAAAACTGCAAGAAACCACATATATAACCACACATTAACGTTTGAAACATTCTCAACAAATTACAACGGCTAGAATCCAATTATACCATTTAAGATCGTTGGGATGGTTTCCAACGTTCATGTGTACGTTAGATAGAAGAGAAAGAAGGATGAACAACATTCAGAAAACATCTCTTCTATTTTGTAGAGTATAAAACTTTTAACAGAAGATAGAAGATAGAGTTTGAAAGAAAAACAAACTTCTATTCTTTAGGAAATCAATTTGAATAAGTAAAAATGAATTATACTTGAGCTCTATATCTATAATGCACGTATATTTATTAGAGAAGTCCTTACAAATGATAAAAAAGAAGTTCCTATAAAATCTCCATGAAATTCGACTTCCTTATTGAATCTGGACTGTGCATCTTAACTTGCTGTTATTCCGACACTGTTGATCATAGCTTGCTGAGATACAAATTTGTCTTATAACAGCTTGCTACAATTATATTGATCATAGCTTGTGAATGACATTATTAGGGTACTAAGTTGAGAATAAAGGGAATTGAGACTCGAAAAAGAAATTGAATTAGAAGTTGTATTAAACCGATTTAAGGTAAGTATATACTGTACTAATTCACTGTTTATGTTTTGATCTTTAAATATTTCTTGATTTGATTGATGATTCACGGATAAAAAATGAGTATTCTTGCACTGATACTTGATGAACTGATGATGATGTTTCCTTGTCGGAAGTAAGCTAAACCAATCATTTGGCTGACCGGGATCCCAACTTGATGAACTTGATGAATTGATGAACTTATCATGCTTGAATACTCCGTTTTAATCTTGTGAGAACTATTATATTATGATGAACACTTGATGATCGTGTTAAGCTTTTGATGATTCTCTTGTTTAAAATTGTTTTATTTGAAGATTTAAAACTCTGGTTTCTATATAAAACTCAGTTGAAATGTATGATATATGCTTACCGAGCTTTATGAGCTCACTCTTTTATGTTGCTAACTCTCACAAGAAAGAGTTTCAGAGAAGTATGTTCAGCAAAGGATAAAAATATAATGAACTAAGGTTTTAGTGGATGGCGAGAAGCATATAGTATTATAATGAATAAAGTTTATGTAATAGACTTGTGTTTGTATTTGATTAGGATCTGATGCATCGTAAACTTTTGTTGTACACTGAAATTATTGTATGAATCTTATATTATTAATTATTTTATGGTTACGTAAGCATATATTGAGTTTGTAGTTTGTTGGCATCCCCGGGTCGGGTTCCTGAGGCTACCCGAGGTCGGGGTCATCACACTACGAGGCAGAGATTATGGCTGCAACTGCAGCAGCTTGTCAAGCCATTTGGATTCAAAATGTTTTAAATCAGATAATAGATGAGCAAGTTGATCTAGTGGTGTTTTTCATTGATAATAAATCTGTACTGGATTTGGCTAAAAATCCTATCTTTCATGGAAGGAGCAAGCAAATTCACGTGCATTATCATTTCATTAGGGAATTTGTGGAACGGGGGGAAATTATTCTGAATCACATAAGCAGTGAGTGTCAAAAGGTAGATATCTTAACCAAGGAAATGACTACACTCAAATTTGAAAAGATGAGAAAGTTGCTGGGAATTGAGAATCTATGTGGAAAACTCTAAGATTAAGGGGGGATATGTTGGTTTAATCTTAAGTTGGTTTTGTTTTATTCATTTAAATAAAGTCATTGTCTCTGTTGAAGTAGTAGTCGAGCTAGCAAGTTTGTAGGAAGTTGAATTAGTATAGTGTTAGTTGAGTCTGTATAGGATGTGTGTGAGTACATGTCCTGGTTTTTAGCTTTTCTGTTTGTGTAGTCTACTATTACTTTCTGTTATTGAATAAACAAGTAATGCTTCTGGCAACCAAACTTCCTTTTGTTTACATCATTGTAATTAATAAGAATTCACATTTATATTGAATCTATTAACAATATAAATGTGCTAGCTAAGTACTTCAAAACTTACTACATAATACTTAAACCTACTCTTTCTGTAAAATGTACTTGATATAAATCGTGCTTCGTGCGGTAAAACTTAGCGCATAGTACTAAAACATACTCCACCCTTCAAATAAAAATGAAAGAAATCATTTATTCGTAATATTGTATTACAGTGCAATTTATGTAACAATAAATATTTCCTGACAAAAAAAATATAAAATTTAGTCTTCTTTAATTCAAATTATATCCCTAATTATAGTTTTCTAAAAAAATACTATATCCGTGTCTAAATCCATTCTGCAAAGTAGTGAAACGTCTTTAAATAAATACATAGATATACTCGAGATGGCTGATGTTAATATATTTTTCTGTATTTACTGGAAAGTTCTTATATGGTACATTAAGAAAATCAACCTATACCAAGCTAATTCATGAATGGTAGTGCTGCAATTTCAATACACGACCACCAAAACGGACGAATACATTAATTAAGCAGCATCATTTCATAAAAATGAATGTTTAAATAAACATTCAATTCATTTCATTCATAGTTATGAAAATGACGTGATAGCCTACATATAACACTGCAAACGGATGACTAGTTTTGGGTCTAATACATACTCTTTACCCGACTCTATATCTAGGCCCAGTACCAAACTTGGACTCGAATATTACAAGGTCTGTCTGTGACAATATTGTGTTATAAAACCTGTTTATGGTGTAATTTTGAATAATATTTCTAATTCTAAATGTACGATTGGAAAATAAATATGCAACTAAATTGTATAGAAAAGAGACTTTAGTAATAAACGTACGATATTCAACTAGTCATGTTTGCAAATTGCCTTGAATATTTTAAAAATAAAAAAAGAATAAAATTGTAGTCTCAATATTTATTAGTTAAAATTTAAATACACGGACTAAAAGTATCTGCTTGATGGCTGAGGTTTTCAGTGATTAGTATATATGTTTCATAACATTCATCTTATAATAGTTATTATGATTAATACAATAAGTAATCATTTCTTTTGGAAATAGTGTTATATACTACCGGGCCTTCATTTTAACGTTCGTATAGGACACTACTGACGAGCCTGAAAAGGACGCGCCTGAAGTTGACCCCTCAATTCTTCTCCAATCTATTCCTCCAACAGGTGAATCTTAGGGCACTTCCTGATCTATCATTATGTTTAAACTGCATTTGAACTAAGTTTCTTAATACGTTGAAGAGCCAGCACTCTTTTGATGCTATGCAAGGTTGTAGGACTATATTCCGTTTTGCTACTCTTTTATTTAAGATTTCATTTATCTTTATTTCTCTCAACAAGTAGATCTTCTGCAAAAAGTTTTCTAAGTACCAAATTGATGCGCGCCCTGATGGGTGAGGCACGCCTTAAAAAAATCCGAAAACTAATTGACATAATTGCCTAAAATATGCAAATAATTAAATAATTATAATTAACAACACATTAACACATGCACAATTTTTATAAACATTAAAATTTACACAAAATGTGTTTAACTGATTAATTTTAAAAAAAATAACTACACATATGCAACACAATAAGATCTTTATGTCCGTTAGTTTTGTCCCCATATCCTAAAAATAATTATGTAATTTACATATTCTAATGGTCTAAATAGTAAAATTCTGAATTTATCTATCATTTCTAATTAATTAATTAATTAAGTATAATTAATAAAAGCCTCAAACTACATGCACAATTATAATTAAACAATACTTACCCCAAGAATGTTTGAAACAATTTAATCATAAAAATTAAAAGAGTACAATGGAGTAATATAATATACTCCATAAACCAAAACACAAGTTTTTAATAACAAAAATATGGTTCATAGCTCCATAAGCAAAAAAAACATTTAACAAGAACAACTATTTTAAGATGTCATGACGCTATTCCACCTATTCCAGCATGTGCCGCAATACTTCATTGCCTTGGAATTGATCCACCAGCAGCGATAAGTTCGTTGTGTAACTACAATTTTCAAACAAATGATTATATTACAATCCCTTCTACAAAATATGCTTTCATCTTATAAGAACATGTAATGTAGGTATTTATGGGCACCAAATTTACTCTAGATTAAAAGTACCTTGAGCAAGGTCTCAAGCTTGTTCTTCACAAAAAAATATTCTGTCTGCATTTTTTGTACCGAATCGAAACATCTGCAAATATAAAGTTTTAGTTAGTTAATAACAATAAACTTACACCACTAATGAAAATATACCCTTCACAATAAAATTACCCTTGAACATTTTGTTGATTGTAGTGCTCAAGGAGAACAATACATGCCTCGTGAAGTCTGTGGGCTCCAATGCTGACAAAAAATATTAACAACATAATGTATTGGTTAAACAAAAACCAATGATTTTTGATAAGTTATAATTATCCCTTTCTTTTAAATCTTTTAACCATGACAACTAAAAATTTGGCTTATTCAGTTTTGAACTATTTTATCCCACAAGTGGTGGCTACTGACTAGAATTCACATGCTTATAGTTGTGTTGCTTATAATAAAGTAACTAGTGCTTATAATAAAAATTGATAAGGGCTCACAATAGATGTAAGTTTGTAAACATCTTATAATAATTAAATTATTTAAAATGAAATCTCTGCTAATTATATTTAAACATATATGAGGCACCGTAACAAATGTTTAACAAGCATATGAATCGTGACTGATTAAACTTTCATATTATAGTAAGGACATGCTTGTGGTAATAATTATAGTTGAACCGCAGATGAATTGAGTAAGAAGTTACACTAGATGTGAAAAACATTAAAACACCAAAACTAGGACCGAGTAGAGAAGTTTTAGGTGGAAAATGGCTTCCCACCACATATATACATGGTATAATGACTTTACACATATGCATTAATAAAATTAATTTACCTCGATGTGGAACCTTTGAGGGAAAAGATAAGGATTTCAACTTTTTTCCAATCAATAAGCTGTTGGTGCCTAGAAATAAAGGTACATAGGAATAGGAATAAAGTATGGTTTATTATATTAATCAATAGCAACAATACGGCCAAAAATGTCCACACACAACAAAGTCGAATTAATCTTACAAAGATGTTGTAATATTAAGAACAGTTCTCTCAAAATTGATGAAGAAGTTCGACACAGTTTCAACCACAAAATTTGGGTTGCTAAGATCGTCTTGAAGCTTTTGAAGGTTTTTGAACTGATCGTCCAGATATGCCTAATTTTTTCGTAATTAACAAAAAACATCATCAATGGGTAAGCATAAACAATAAACAATACACACACAAATTCAACAATAGAAATGCACATAAGCACATCTTGCTGAGTTTCAAGTAAAACACAAACACAAAATAATAAAAAACATATAAGAACATTTTATATGTAAGCATATCATTACACACACAAGAGAAAAAAATGTAAATTAAGTGTACATAAATGATCGAGAAAGAAAAAAAATACCTCATTATACAAATAGGTAGTATAGTCAAGTATTTGTCTTTGTAATTGAACAATAGTACTGACATTAGCCATTTCTAGTATTCAAATAAAATGTTGAGAGTTCTGCGCGAAGTAGTTTCTATAAGTTATTGGAAATTTAAATTGTAAGAGATGTTGCCTCTGATTTTATGCTTGTGTTTGTTGTTTCACCTAGGAGATATGGCCATCTACTTACCTAGAAGAAGTAGTCGGGCCCACGGTAGACTTTTTATACTTTAAACTAAAGATGTTACTTCTGACTTGTGTTTGGTTGTTTTACGTTGGACATATAGCCATCTACCTACCTAAAATAGGTAGGCCCACCACGTTAGATTTTTATGTTTAAAACATTTAATGTCATAAATAAATGTTAGCTGTGATAAAAAAGGGCAATTAATGTGATGGAAAATTTTAGTTAAAATGCTCTTATAGATATAATAAAAACAAAAAATACAGATGAGAAATTTTGGCAGATTCTGATCATTTTGAACTAAAAGAAAACTTTTGGGTGGTTCAAATGTAGACGATAAAAACAAAAACTACTCATTACCTAAAGAATTTATTTTTTTTTAATTTTTTTTATTTTCCCTTGAATATTTATTAGGGAGTACTCAATTTAATTGTATGTGATAACTTCTTCCTATTTATCAAATTTAAGTTTAGGAAAAAAATTGCTAAATTAATGACTGATTTTAATTTCAATTCATAAAAATGAGATAGTAGATGTTAAATTTGTAGAATATAAGAACAGATTTAATGTATATATATTTATAAGCACGTGTAATAAACACATAATAAACAATTATTTTGGAAGAACTAGGAAGACATTTTGTTATTAAGTCTCAGAGAAATAAAAAATAACTTTCAGGTCTAATATATAGACTATTAAAGATAATGGCTACAAATAAGCAACCTTCCCCGGGAAAAACTCAAATACTGGCATCACCCCATGACTCTCTTAAAATAGCTCAACTAAAATAAATGAAGTCTAAACTACATGACTAACTAGGTGACTAACTAGGTGACTAAATATTAGCCTAAATAATTACAACATGGAGTAAACATATAATTTAGATTAAAATCCCAACAATCTCCCCCTTAATCAAAATTTTTCTCAACAAATACTAGCAGCCCGTATGGCTTTTAATCTAACCTGTGTGGCTTTCAACTTTTCTGCTCATTTGGCACTTCAATATAGCCTGTCTCGCCTTTTCTTTGCCCGTCTGACATTTCTTGTTTACCCGTATGGCATTTCTTATTTTCCCGTCTAGCATGCTACTTCTGTCTATAACAAAGCTGGTTCATCATCATCAATGTGTGTGAGGTTCACTTCTTGTTTCCATTCCTTGTCTTGTCTTTGTTTATAACATTCTACAGCGTAGTGGCCAAAGATGTTACAGTTATAGCATTTTATTTTGCTCTTGTCACGTCCACCATTTCTATTATATAATCCTTCACGGGATCTTGCCTTTCATTCTTCCCGAGTTAACAGTAGCTGATTTCCATTGTCTCCAACATGTCCACGAATCCTCTCTTCATGAGCTCTTAGCCTCCCGATTAACTCCTCAACAGACATGTTGTCCAAGTCACCAAATTGTTCAAAAGTTGAAGCAATCTGCAAAAATTTTGGTGAGACTGCTCGTAGTAATTTTTTCACAACACAGGACTCTTCCACTTTATCTCGTAGAGCTCGAATATTACTCACAATATTATTCAATTTTAATGAGAAATCATCGATATTTTCTGTCTCTTTCATGTTGAGAGCTTCAAACTCGGACCTAAGAGTCTGCATTTTTGCTTTCTGAAAACGATCAGCTCCGACACACATTATTTTGATAGCATCTCAAGCCTATTTGGTTGTCTCTTTCTCCACCACGGACAACAATATGTCTTCTGGAATTCCCTGATAAATGGCTGCCAATGTCACATTATCCTGCCTTGGATCAGTTACACCCTTCGGGTCGCTATTCTCAATAGCTTCCCAGACGCCTTGTGCCCGCATGAATACCTTCATTTTTAACGACCACGCCGTGTAATTATTTTTGGCCAACATAGGATAACTGGGTCCGACAACACCTTCCTTCATCTTTGGCACGCCCATGCTTGTTTTCCTCGCATGTACTTGGACATAAATTACCTAGCTCTGATACCAAGTGTAGAATATAAGAACAGATTTAATGTATATATATTTATAAGCACGTGTAATAAACACACAATAAACACTTATTTTGGAAGAACTAGGAAGACATTTTGTTATTAAGTCTCAGAGAAATAAAAAATAACTTACAGGTCTAATATATAGACTAATAAAGATAATGGCTACAAATAAACAACCTTCTCCTGGAAAAACTCAAACACTCCCATCACCTCATGACTCTCCTAAAATAGCTCAACAAAAATAAATGACCAAGTCTAAACTACATGACTAACTACGTGACTAACTAGGTGACTAAATATTAGCCTAAATAATTAAAACAGGGAGTAAACATATAATTTAGATTAAAATCCCAACAGAATTAATAAATGGAGGTTCATTATTTTGTAAGACATCAAAAAAATGAATGGGGTTCTCAAAGAGAGAGTATAATTATTTTATTATATTAGCTTATAACCCATGTGATGCACGATTTTTCTAAAATTTACATGTTCTACTTTTAAAAAATTTATGAATTTATTTTTAAAAACTTTAATGTACTTATATTATTAATTTTGATGTCTATATTTATATTGTTATTATTTTTTATATTTTGTTGCAATATTATTTCAACAAATATGCATATATTGAAAAATATATGGATGTTGAATTTAATATTTTTTTATCATGTATATTATATAGCTATATATAGTAAAATATTGATTTATATTATTGTTGTATCATTGGATCATATTTTAGCGGCTGAGGATTAGTAGAACAATGTAATCCTTTTATATATTTGCTGAACTTCTAATCATAGGATTGTATTTAAATACTGCATCGTAGTCTCGTGTTTTAGTATTAGAACAACGTGATCATTTTTTATTCATGGTTGTATTAAGAATGTTTTTAATTGATTTTAGAGGAGGTTTTCTAATAAGATATAATTTTCATCGTCTATTTTTAAAAATATCATATAAACGGTTGAGATTCTTTTGGCGATACAGGACCAAACGCCAAACGCTTATTATATATAAGGATATAATGTGTTGTAACATTAAAACCTTAGAAAAAATATCATTTAATAAATTATACACTAATTAAATATATATATATATGTAATAATTCATTTAATAAATATATTTTTTAATAAAAAATATAATTAATAATAACATCAAATTCACTATCATGGCTTTTAAAAACGCAATATTGTAAAAAATTAGGAAAATTATATCCATGTAAATAATCATCGGGTAGATCAACATTATTTGTGAATAAATTTTCTTTGTGTAGCAATAAATATACATACTTAATAGGTAATCAAATTTTTTTTTCTTAAAAGTATCAAACTAACAAAATAGTCATTTTGTATTTTAACAATGTTATTTGAACAAAAAAAGGAACATGGATATCATAATCGAGACAAAAAAATTACACATTAAAATAATATCCCTTGTGAGACAAGATTAGTAACCACAATAAATCTAATATGATTATATTCTACAAGTGAATAAAATTAAAAAAAACATAACATGAAAAAACGAGAGGGAGCGAGATAGAAAAGGTAGAGAGATATATTACTGAAGGGCTAATTTGAAGAGGATTTGATACGAACTCAATTAGGAAAATAGGTCGAGTAAATTAATAAAATTGATAAAACATGTATACATATATATACAATTGTATTCTTTAAAACTAAATGGTAAAGTATCAATTAGAAGATTAATTACGCTAGTCCAAAGTAAAAGAATTACAATTAATCTCTGAATGTAAATCATGAGAAGTTTCCTCCCTTTACTCGCTGATAAGATGATTAGTTTCGTTGAGAAGTTACCTTCTCCTTGATGTGGGAAGGAGAGGGTCAAGGTTGACTCAAATATATATATATATATGTATATATATATATATATATGTCTATATATATGTATATATATATATAAAGACACAACCTTATATGTTGGATATCAAAATGACCGACATATAACTCAATCATGTGTAGCACCTTTATATGTCGGAAAATAATGAACTAACGAATATATCCACAATGTATGTTTAATGTTTTATAAACCGACGTATAAAGTAAATCCAAACCACTAATATATGTTTGCCTCTTCAAAATTCGACGTGAAATAATTACATAGGTT
Organism: Apium graveolens; assembly: GCF_009905375.1. Classification (NCBI taxonomy): domain Eukaryota; kingdom Viridiplantae; phylum Streptophyta; class Magnoliopsida; order Apiales; family Apiaceae; genus Apium; species Apium graveolens. The sequence goes on from NW_027419413.1 coordinate 103,780, forward strand.
ATCTTTTTAACTATTGTGCATTGTAAAATCCATAACATGCTTTATAAGTTATAAGTCATTCCTCATAAAAAATTATTTAAACAATTTATTCTAACGTTATTTTATATTAAAATATAATATTTATACTAAGACTTCATTCTAAAAAAACGTACTCACAAGTACAAAACATACACCACTATTACAAAACCTACTCAATTAAGAAAAACCTACTCACACATATTTTCCTTGATTTTACAATTTAATTAAAAAACTATATCTTGCTTTAAATCATGCTATATATGTAATATAAAACCTAATACAACTACTTCTTAGTACAAAACCTACTATTTGCTAGAATACTATTCCATTCTGAAAAACCTACTCTCGAAAGTACTAAATGTGCTAGCTAAGTACTTCAAAACTTATTCCATAATTCTTAAACCTGCTCTTTCTATAAAATGTACTCGATATAAATCGTGCCTCGTGCGGTAAAATTTAGCCCATATTTCTAAAATATACTCCACCCTTCAAATAAAAATGAAAGAAATCACTTATTCGCGATATTGTATTACAGTGCAATTTATGTAACAATAAATATTTCCTGACAAAAAAATATAAAATTTAGTAAAGTGCTCTTATTACATGATTCGAGTTGTTTGAATAATAAATAATACTTAGTTGATATATAGCATGTAATTTTATTATAATTTTGATTATTGGTTCGCTTCTTTAGATCCAAGCTCCCATAAAATTTAACTATAACTCAAACCCGAAATTAATCGAGGGCCAAAGAAAAGGAACGAAAGGAAGAGAAACGCGAAAAGACTAAGAGGAATGAGAAGATGGTTGGGCTCCCAAGAAAGAGAAGATGAAAATTTTGAACTAATTTAAAGAGCCAACATGTATTAGCCCCAAGCTTAGCATATTATGCAAAACTAATATGTTATATAAAACTAATATGTGCATATATAGAGAAATGAAGGACCTCCACTTTATTCCCCTCAATGTGGGACAAGTGAATTTAGTTGAAAAAAACAACAAGTGTTCCAAGTGCACTAGTTGTGATCCTAAAGAGATCCAACACCTGCTTATATAGAAAATGTTAGCCAACTAGTTTCACCCCATTTCGATGTGGCACTAAATAACATCATGTTTTAAACATAACATATTTTAGTGCCTTGTGTGTTTCTTGCATTCTAAAAATTTTAAACTAATTTTCCTTGCATTAGTAATGCTCCAAATATTTTATTTTTTTAATATTATTTCGGTTGTGGAGCCCAAATAAAAGTGGATGTGATCTCATTACTTAGAACCCAAGCCCCTTAAATAGAATAGAGTGGTGGTTCATTTCAAAACTCCCTCGATGTGGGATAAATTTGAACTTTTCTTTAAGAGTTGGGAACTCTTAACTCAAAACCACACCATTGTGTGGGTTATATAGAGTTCAAGCAAGTCATAAAAACATAATCTAGTCAATGTGGGACTAAATTGGACTAGTTAACTAGTTTAGATCAAACTCTAAACCTAGTTATCTTGATAAAAATAATTTTAACTTATTTAAGGACTTTGACTTAATGAATCCAAAATGATATCTATTGAGAACTTGTTAAAAATATTACTTGCAACTCTATCTTTTATATAGAAAAAGAGTATAGCCTTGTGTCTATTCATTATCACTGTGGGAACCAAGAATGTTAAGACTTAACTAAAAATTTATGTTGCCCAAGTCTTGGTTTTATTAGTGATGGAAGTGAGTCTCTTCAAAACATAAGCAATGTGGGACTTGTGATGTAATAGCAAAGAAGGTTGTCAAGTCCCACATTGAGGAGAGAATAGAAGTTAAACTAGAATAAATTGGGAAGTCTATAGAATACTTGTTGCAAAGGTGTAAGTGACCTTGTATGCATCACACCTTGAGAGCTGTGAGTTTGCTTTGTGCATGGGGTTGCCTTGTGACTTTTCTTGAGAAATGAAAATTTCATTTTTAACCCTAACTCTAAGAGAGTGCTTGTGTGTTCCTTAAAAATAATATAAATAAATAGGATCCTAGTTATTTAAGACATTTTTGGGTAGGACAACTCCAACAACAATCCGTATTTTGGTTCCTTAATATAATAATAATAATAATTTCAAATCTTATTCATATTTTTAAAATAAGAGAGAGAAAAAGATGTGAGAGAATGAGGGTGAAATAGGAGGGAAATGAATATTTAATTAATGAAAATAAGATAAGGAATGATTATGCATTCTTCATCTTTAAGGAAGCAAAAGTGGATCTTAAGCTTTTAGAGAATTACTAGGATTCTGTTGAAGTGCCAATTTTGATTCAATCCTTAAAATTTTAGGCTAGGATCCATTATAAGTAAGCCGTTGGAGTTGCTCTAAATTGGTAAGTCTTTTTATGCCCTCATCTATTATTATTATTATTATTATTAAAATTATAATTTACTTGGTAGGATTTAGATTTGAGCTTAATAAATAAAAATATGTTATTGAGAATTGTGAATGACATTATTAGGGTACTAAGTTGAGAATAAAGGGATTTGAGACTCGAAAAAGAAATTGAATTAGAAGTTGTATTAAACCGATTTAAGGTAAGTATATACTGTACTAATTCACTGTTTATGTTTTGATCTTTAAATATTGCTTGATTTGATTGATGATTCACGGATAAAAAATGAGTATTCTTGCACTGATACTTGATGAACTGATGATGATGCTTCCTTGTCGGAAGTAAGCTAAACCAATCATTTGGCTGACCGGGATCCCAACTTGATGAATTTGATGAATTGATGAACTTATCATGCTTGAATACTCCGTTTTAATCTTGTGAGAACTATTATATTATGATGAACACTTGATGATCGTGATAAGCTTTTGTTGATTCTCTTGTTTAAAATTGTTTTATTTGATGGTTTAAAACTCTGGTGTCTAGATAAAACTCAGTTGAAATGTATGATATATGCTTACCGAGCTTTATGAGCTCACTCTTTTATGTCACTAACTCTCACAAGAAAGAGTTTCAGAGAAGTATGTTCAGCAAAGGATAAAAATATGATGAACTAAGGTTTTAGTGGATGGCGAGAAGTATATAGTATTATAATGAATAAAGTTTATGTAATAGACTTGTGTTTGTATTTGATTAGGATCTGATGCATCGTAAACTTTTATTGTAGACTGAAATTGTTGTATGAATCTTATATTATTAATTAGTTTATGGTTACGTATGCATATATTGAGTTTGTAGTTTGTTGGCATCCCCGGGTCGGGTTCCTGAGGCTACCCGAGGTCGGGGTCATCACACTACGAGGCAGAGATTATGGCTGCAACTGCAGCAGCTTGTCAAGCCATTTGGATTCGAAATGTTTTAAATCAGATAATAGATGAGCAAGTTGATCTAATGGTGTTTTTCATTGATAATAAATATGTACTGGATTTGGCTAAAAATCTTATCTTTCATGGAAGGAGCAAGCAAATCCACGTGCGTTATCATTTCATTAGGGAATTTGTGGAACGAGGGGAAATTATTCTGAATCACATAAGCAGTGAGTGTCAAAAGGCAGATATCTTAACCAAGGAAATGACTACACTCAAATTTGAAAAGATGAGAAGGTTGCTGGGAATTAAGAATCTATGTGGAAAACTCTAAGATTAAGGGGGGATATGTTGGTTTAATCTTAAGTTGGTTTTGTTTTATTCATTTAAATAAAGTCATTGTCTCTGTTGAAGTAGTAGTCGAGCTAGCAAGTTTGTAGGAAGTTGAATTAGTATAGTGTTAGTTGAGTCTGTATAGGACGTGTGTGAGTACATGTCCTGGTTTTTAGCTTTTCTGTTTCTGTAGTCTACTATAACTTTCTGTTATTGAATAAACAAGTAATGCCTCTGGCAACCAAACTTCCTTGTGTTTGTTTACATCATTGTAATTAATAAGAATTCACATTTATATTCAATCTATTAACAATATAAATGTGCTAGCTAAGTACTTCAAAACTTACTACATAATACTTAAACCTACTCTTTCTGTAAAATGTACTTGATATAAATCGTGCTTCGTGCGGTAAAACTTAGCGCATAGTACTAAAACATACTCCACCCTTCAAATAAAAATGAAAGAAATCATTTATTCGCGATATTGTATTACAGTGCAATTTATGTAACAATAAATATTTCCTGACAAAAAAAATATAAAATTTAGTCTTCTTTAATTCAAATTGTATCCCTAATTATAGTTTTCTAAAAAAATACTATATCCGTGTCTAAATCCATTCTGCAAAGTAGTGAAACGTCTTTAAATAAATACATATATATACTCGAGATGGCTGATGTTAATATATTTTTCTGTATTTACTGGAAAGTTCTTATATGGTACATTAAGAAAATCAACCTATACCAAGCTAATTCATGAATGGTAGTGCTGCAATTTCAATACACGACCTCCAAAACGGACGAATACATTAATTAAGCAGCATCATTTCATAAAAATGAATGTTTAAATAAACATTCAATTCATTTCATTCATAGTTATGAAAATGACGTGATAGCCTATATATAACACTGCAAACGGATGACTAGTTTTGGGTCTAATACATACTCTTTACCCGACTCTATATCTAGGCCCAGTACCAAACTTTGACTCGAATATTACAATGACAATATTGTGTTATAAAACCTGTTTATGGTGTAATTTTGAATAATATTTCTAATTCTAAATGTACGATTGGAAAATAAATATGCAACTAAATTGTATAGAAAAGAGACTTTAGTAATAAACGTACGATATTCAACTAGTCATGTTTGCAAATTGCCTTGAATATTTTAAAAATAAAAAAAGAATAAAATAGTAGTCTCAACATTTATTAGTTAAAATTTAAATACACTAACTAAAAGTATCTGCTTGATGGCTGAGGTTTTCAGTGATTAGTATATATGTTTCATAACATTCATCTTATAATAGTTATTATGATTAATACAATAAGTAATCATTTCTTTTGGAAATAGTGTTATATACTACCGGGCCTTCATTTTAACGTTCGTATAGGACACTACCGACGAGCCTGAAAAGGACGCGCCTGAAGTTGACCCCTCAATTCTTCTCCAATCTATTCCTCCAATAGGTGAATCTTAGGGCACTTCCTGATCTATCATTATGTTTAAACTGCATTTGAACTAAGTTTCTTAATACGTTGAGGAGCCAACACTCTTTTGAAGCTATGCAAGGTTGTAGGACTATATTCCGTTTTGCTACTCTTTTATTTAAGGTTTCATTTATCTTTATTTCTCTCAACAAGTAGATCTTCTGCAAAAAGTTTTCTAAGTACCAAATTGATGCGCGCCCTGATGGGTGAGACACGCCTTAAAAAAATCCGAAAACTAATTGATATAATTGCCTAAAATATGCAAATAATTAAATAATTATAATTAACAACACATTAACACATGCACAATTTTTATAAACATTAAAATTTACACAAAATGTGTTTAACTGATTAATTTTAAAAAAAATAACTACACATATGCAACACAATAAGATCTTTATGTCCGTTAGTTTTATCCCCATATCCTAAAAATAATTATGTAATTTACATGTTCTAATGGTCTAAATAGTAAAATTCTGAATTTATCTATCATTTCTAATTAATTAATTAATTAAGTATAATTAATAAAAGCCTCAAACTACATGCACAATTATAATTAAACAATACTTACCCCAAGAATGTTTGAAACAATTTAATCATAAAAATTAAAAGAGTACAATGGAGTAATATAATATACTCCATAAACCAAAACACAAGTTTTTAATAACAAAAATATGGTTCATAGCTCCATAATCAAAAAAAAACATTTAACAAGAACAACTATTTTAAGATGTTATGACGCTATTCCACCTATTCCAGCATGTGCCGCAATACTTCATTGCCTTGGAATTGATCCACCAGCAGCAATAAGTTCGTTGTGTAACTACAATTTTCAAACAAATGATTATATTATAATCCCTTCTATAAAATATGCTTTCATCTTATAAGAACATGTAATGTAGGTATTTATGGGCACCAAATTTACTCTAGATTAAAAGTACCTTGAGCAAGGTCTCAAGCTTGTTCTTCACAAAAAAATATTCTGTCTGCATTTTTTGTACCGAATCGAAACATCTGCAAATATAAAGTTTTAGTTAGTTAATAACAATAAACTTACACCACTAATGAAAATATACCCTTCACAATAAAATTACCCTTGAACATTTTGTTGATTGTAGTGCTCAAGGAGAACAATACATGCCTCGTGAAGTCTGTGGGCTCCAATGCTGACAAAAAATATTAACAACATAATGTATTGGTTAAACAAAAACCAATGATTTTTGATAAGTTATAATTATCCCTTTCTTTTAAATCTTTTAACCATGACAACTAAAAATTTGGCTTATTCAGTTTTGAACTATTTTATCCCACAAGTGGTGGCTACTGACTAGCATTCACATGCTTATAGTTGTGTTGCTTATAATAAAGTAACTAGTGCTTATAATAAAAATTGATAAGGGCTCACAATAGATGTAAGTTTGTAAACATCTTATAATAATTAAGTTATTTAAAATGAAATCTCTGCTAATTATATTTAAACATATATGAGGCACCGTAACAAATGTTTAACAAGCATATGAATCGTGACTGATTAAACTTTCATATTATAGTAAGGACATGCTTGTGGTAATAATTATAGTTGAACCGCAAATGAATTGAGTAAGAAGTTACACTAGATGTGAAAAACATTAAAACACCAAAACTAGGACCGAGTAGAGAAGTTTTAGGTGGAAAATGGCTTCCCACCACATATATACATGGTATAATGACTTTACACATATGCATTAATAAAATTAATTTACCTCGATGTGGAACCTTTGAGGGAAAAGATAAGGATTTCAACTTTTTTCCAATCAATGAGCTGTTGGTGCCTAGAAATAAAGGTACATAGGAATAGGAATAAAGTATGGTTTATTATATTAATCAATAGCAACAATACGGCCAAAAATGTCCACACACAACAAAGTCGAATTAATCTTACAAAGCTGTTGTAATATTAAGAACAGTTCTCTCAAAATTGATGAAGAAGTTCGACACAGTTTCAACCACAAAATTTGGGTTGCTAAGATCGTCTTGAAGCTTTTGAAGGTTTTTGAACTGATCGTCCAGATATGCCTAATTTTTCGTAATTAACAAAAAACATCATCAATGGGTAAGCATAAACAATAAACAATACACACACAAATTCAACAATAGAAATGCACATAAGCACATCATGCTGAGTTTCAAGTAAAACACAAACACAAAATAATAAAAAACATATAAGAACATTTTATATGTAAGCATATCATTACACACATAAGAGAAAAAAATGTAAATTAAGTGTACATAAATGATCGAGAAAGAAAAAAAATACCTCATTATACAAATAGGTAGTATAGTCAAGTATTTGTCTTTGTAATTGAACAATAGTACTGACATTAGCCATTTCTAGTATTCAAATAAAATGTTGAGAGTTCTGCGCGAAGTAGTTTCTATAAGTTATTGGAAATTTAAATTGTAAGAGATGTTGCCTCTGATTTTATGCTTGTGCTTGTTGTTTCACCTAGGAGATATGGCCATCTACTTACCTAGAAGAAGTAGTCGGGCCCACGGTAGACTTTTTATACTTTAAACTAAAGATGTTACTTCTGACTTGTGTTTGGTTGCTTCTTATATAGGCAAGAGAATGCCAGAAGACGTAAAAGTATTTAATGCTGACAGGTAGAATTAATTCTACATAGCCTGGAGGTTGTTCAACATATACTTCCTCCTCCAATTCTCCATTGAGAAAAGCACTTTTCTCATCCATTTGAAAGACAGTAAACTTTTTGTGAGCAGCATAAGCCAAAAATATCCTTATGGCTTCTAACCTAGCAACTGGTGTAAATATTTCATCATAGTCAATTCCCTCCTGTTGAGAATATCCTTTTACAACCAGCCTTGCCTTATTCCTTGTAATTATGCCATCACTGTCAGTTTTGTTTCTGAATACCCACTTTGTACCAACAACAGATCTATTCTTTGGTCTTGGCACTAGGGTCCAGACTTTGTTTCTTCCAAACTCATTTAACTCTTCCTGCATTGCTTGCACCCAATCAGCATCTTGAAGAGCTTCTTCCACTTTCTTTGGCTCAGTCTGAGAGAGAAAAGAATTGTAAAGACATTCATTTGAAGTACCTGTTCTAGTTCTGACACCTGTATCAGGATTTCCAATTATCAAATCAGGTGTATGTGACTTTGTCCACTTCCTTGCAGATGGAAGGTTTTCTCTAGAACTGGATGCTCCCCCATGATCCATGCTGTCTTCATTTTCATTTTCTGATGCTCCCCCTGAAACTATGCTCTCTGAGTTGGATTCTTCAGAATTTAGATTTTCAGCACTATCAGAACTTGGCTTATCAGAACTTGATGAATCAGAACTTGAAGAGCCAGATGTATGTTCTGATGTTTCTTGAGATGTGGTAGGATCTTGAGTATGCTCCCCCTGCATTGGTGCATCTTCCTTTGACGTAGTCACCACAATTTCAATAACATCAGAGTTTAATCCATCAGAGTTTACAGTATCAGGACTTAGACTGTCAGGATTTTCAGTATCAGAATTTAAGTCTTTATTTTCAAATCTCAGCTGATCATGATCAATGAAATCTTCAAGACCAGTAATCTTCTTGTCATCAAAAGAGACATTGATAGATTCCATGACCACTTTTGTTCTCAAATTATAGACTCTGAAGGCTTTTGTGGAAAGTGGGTATCCAACAAAGATTCCTTCATCAGATTTTAAATCAAACTTGGATAGCTGTTCAGGATGAGTCTTGAGAACAAAACACTTGCATCCAAATACATGAAAGTACTTCAAATTTGGCTTCTTTTTCTTCACCATCTCATATGGTATTTTTCCATGCTTGTTAATAAGTGTTGCATTTTGAGTAAAACAAGCAGTCTGCACAGCTTCAGCCCAGAAATAGGTTGGAAGCTTTGCTTCTTCAAGCATTGTACGTGCAGCTTCAATGAGAGTTCTATTCTTCCTTTCAATAACTCCATTTTGCTGTGGAGTTCCAGGAGCAGAAAATTCCTGCTTTATTCCATGGTTTTTCCAGAACTCTTCCATCATTAAATTCTTGAACTCAGTGCCATTATCACTCCTTAAGATTTTCACAGAATCTTTGAGCAATTTATCCAGATGTTTGACATGATCAATCAAGATAGATGCAGTTTTACTTTTTGTGTGCAAGAAATACACCCATGTGTATCTGGTGAACTCATCCACTATGACCAACGCATACTTCTTCTTTGCAATAGACATGACATTCACTGGACCAAATAGATCAACATGTAATAGATTATAAGGCTCAAGAATTGATGATTCAGTCTTGCTCTTGAATGAAGATTTTCTTTGTTTGGCCTTCTGACATAAATCACAAAGACCATCAGGAGCAAATACTGACTTTGGCAATCCTCTCACAAGATCTTTCTTGACCAGTTCATTTATATTGTTGAAATTTAAATGAGAGAGTTTCTTGTGCCAATTCCAGCTTTCTTCAATTGATGCTCTACTCATCAGACAGATTGCAGAACCATCAGTACTTGTTGAAAGCTTAGCTTCATAAATGTTACCACGCCTGTATCCTTTCAGAACAACTTTGCCTTTAGATTTACTCATAATTTCACAGTGTTCTTCAAAGAAATCAACATGATAACATCTGTCACAGATTTGACTTATACTCAGCAGATTATGTTTAAGTCCTGAGACTAGAGCTACATCTTTAATTATGACATTCCCAAGATTGATATTGCCATATCCCAATGTTTTTCCAATGTTGCCATCTCCATAGGAAACACTTGGGCCAGCTTTCTCCACAAAGTCTGATAGTAGGGCCTTATTTCCAGTCATATGTCCTGAACATCCACTGTCCAGAACTAGAATATTTTTCCTGTTGCCCTGCAATCACAAAGACCACTAATTATTAGTTTTAAGGACCCAGACTTGCTTGGATCCTTTGGTCTTATTAAGTTTGTTAACATTTGTAGCGGATTTAGCATCAGAGTTTATGTTAACATTTTTCTTTTCAGAACTTACATTATCAGACTTTGAATCAGAATTTACACTAGAAGGAACAATGGAAACTTTCTTCAAAGAAGGTTTTATTTGATAATAATCATAGTACAAACTATGATATTCCTTACAAGTATAAATGGAATGCCATAAACTACCACAATGAAAACAAGGATTTTATGGTTTGTATCTAACAGACTGACTTTTAACTCCTGATTTTGAAGGTAAGGAGTTAATATTCTTATTCTTCCTGCAAAAAGAAGCCAGATGATTAGAACTTCCACAGTTATGACATGTTTTCCTAGGAGCATCAGGAACAGGTTTATAATTATTGCTTTTATTCACACCTTCCTTTCCATTCCTATTTTTCCTAGGTAATTTTACCTTGATTGCATTCTTAACATCTTTCAGCTTATGCTTAAGCTGCTTCTTTGTCATTAAGCCTATGTTTACTTCAGCTGTCTTTTCCTGTTTTAGTTTGTCAGAAGTTAATTCCTCTTTAACTTCTGATTTCTCATTTTCAGACTTTACAATTACAAACTTAACAGGTTTTAACTTTGGCTTTTGCTTAACAACAGGCTTAATTTCTTCAGTTCCTTTATCATTCTTATCCTCTCCATAACCTAAGCCCTCTTTCCAGTTTCCACTACTTAGCAAATTTTGAGTTGTTTTGCCAGAATTAGTCCAAGTTCTGATAATCTCTCTTTCCTTTTCTAACTCAGTTTTTAGAGATTCATTCATTTTTAGCACTTCATCCCTAACATAGAAAGCATCATCTCTATCCTTCTGAGTTTGATGAAACATGACTAACTCTTTTTCTAAGAAATCATTTCTTTTCTTAAAAGCAAGATTTTCAGAAGTTAATCTTTCACATGTTAAAGTTTGATCTCTATAACTAACAAACTTGGTTTTAAGATATCTTCTCAACTCATTAATATCATCAGTATGAAAAGCATAAGTAGTCTGAGGTACCTTTGTTTCAGCAGCTTCAGAACTGCTCTCAGCACTTTCTTTATCAACATTTGCCATTAATGCATAGTTCTCCTCACTTTCAGAGTCTGAGGTGTCTGTCCAGCTTTTCTGCTTTGTGACAAGAGCCTTGCCTTTGTCACCCTTTACCTTTTTGCAATCAGGACATATGTGGCCTTTCTCACCACAGTTATAGCATTTAACATTGGTATAATCTCCTCTGTCAGACTTTCCTCCTCTGCCTTCAGATCTTCTGAAATTCTTCTTATCAGAACTTATGCCTTTCCTGGAAAACTTCTTTCCCTTCCTGAACTTCCTGTATGCAATCTTTGTGATTCCTTTTACCATAAGAGCACACAGCTTCATCATCTCCTCATCAGCATCAGTCTCAGGCAAGCTTTCAGAATCTGAGTCATCATCACTTTCAGAACTTGATGACTCAATATCAGACTTTATAACAAGAGCTTTACCCTTGTCTTTCCTTGAGGAAGCTGCTTTGAGGGATTCTTCTTCAGCCTTAAGAGCAACTGTCCTTGACTTTCCTCCTTTCCTCTTGCTTCTTTGTTCCATCTCAAGTTTATGAGTCTTGAGCATTCCATAGATTTCATCAAGAGTTGTTTTATCAAGATTGTAGTTGTCTCTTATTGTTGTTGCCTTCAAATCCCAGCATTCAGGAAGAGCTAACAGGAATTTAAGGTTTGAATCTTCAAGATCATACTCTTTATCAACCAATGACAAATCATTCAAAAGCTTGACAAATCTATCATATAAATAATTCAATGACTCATTAGTCTTTGAGTCAAAGTGTTCATACTCTTGAGTGAGTATTGTCTTCCTGTTCTCCTTAATTGTGTCAGTTTCCTGACACCTTGTTTCCAGAGCATCCCATATCTCCTTAGCAGTCTTGCAGTTGATTACCCTGTTTGACATTACATTATCAATGGCACTATGCAGTAAGTGTCGTACCTTAGCATCCTTAGCAATTGATGCTATATCTTCAGCAGTATAATCACTCCTTTCCTTTGGTACAGTCTTTGCTGCTTCACCTGCAACTGCAACAGCAAGCTTGGTTGGTTTGTGAGGCCCTTCCTTGATTCTATCAAGGTATTCTGGATCTGTTGCTTCCAGGAACATGGTCATCCTTACCTTCCATATGGGATATTCAGATGGTCTCAGTATGGGAACTCTGATGGTCTCATACCGACTCTGAATTTGTGTCTTTGGTGGTTCCTCAGTTTTGGTAGGCTTAGTTGGAGTTTCTGTGTCAGACATGATTGTGTTTGGATCTTTAACTGTATGTGTGTTAACAGATAAGCTCTGATACCACTTGTTAGGTCACACACACTGTAGAGGGGGTGAATACAGTGTATAATACAATCAAATCCAACTTTAATATCTTAAGTAACAGAAAACAAACTTTATTGAAACAATAAACTCTGTTACAGTATGGAACTGTTACCTCTCAGTGATGAACAAATATCACGAGAGCTGCTAGGGTTACAATGAATAATCTTCTCGAATATGATAACACTTATAGTGTAAACCCTATGTCTGTGTTTATATACTACACAGTTACAAGATAATCGCTAATTGATATGGAATATAATTCTGCTTCCTAAAATATATCAATCAGATATCTTTTCTTCCAAGTATTCCATTCTTCACGAAACTCCTTCTTCATGTATATCTCTTCTTATGTTTATCTTGATCTTCTTTCCTTTAATCAGCTACTGTCCTTATCTGATCGTCCTTCAGCACTTAAGTTCTGATATCTAATTTCTGATGATTATCTCCTGATAATATAAGTACTGATATCCTTAAGTCCTGACTTCCAGTATAAGTACTGATCAACGCTTAAGTACTGATTTGTCATGTTAAGTAAGATCTGAAATCTAAACATAAATTATATTAGCTATGACATTATCAAATATATCTAACATTAGCTATGCTAGTATGTTATCTTGTTATAGACTGACCGGCAATGCAGATTATTTGTTGAAATTTGTCAGTTAAAATTTTTACAGGTACAAACTTGGCTCTCCCTTTGCAATTGGTGTTGGATTCAGTTGGGTAAATCATAAATGGCTTGCTTGGTTAGCTATTTCGGTTTGCCTGCATTGTGCATTACCTAAATTTAAGTGGTGTTAATTACTAACATTGAGGCCATCTACGAGAGTGTGCAACAAGCCTTACAGGCTACAATAGATTAATAGAAATATTTGGCTACAATATACTAATATGTAATTAATCACTGATATATCCCATCTACTAAAATATTTCTTCTTATGTAAAAATTATGATTCTTTGTTTTCTTGGGTCAGGTGGAGGACTATGTTTGGGATTGCAGCCATCCCCAATGTCCTATTGGCAGTAGGTATGGCAGTTTCTCCAGTGTCCTAGATAATAGAATAAAACATTATGATTTTTGATCGATATAATTTTCAGTGCAGTTGTCAATATTGGTGCTGTACTCTTCCTGTTCAAATAGTTGGTTGGTATAAACGCTGTTGTATATTACTCAACTTCTGTTTTCTGCAGTGCTAGTAAAGTCTCTTATTTTACTAGTGCTCTCATTGGGACATCAATTATTTTATTTATGCAAGTTCATAGTATCTTTTAATAGTTGAAGTGATTGGTTTGCAATTATGTTGCAGGCACAACTGTAGCATCTTCCGCGATGGACAAGCAGGAAAGGAAAAGTCTACTTGTTATAAGCTTCACGTGAATGGTATTATAGCGGACAACTACATTTTGTTCTTGTAGGCATGTAGCTCATAGACTTGCACAAACAAATTTTGTAATGTAGATATTTGTATTTTGGTAAAAGCTAATTATGTGTAATTATGATCATAATTTAGATGTTTGTATTTTGGTGGATGTTTGGATGTAAACTGGTGCTAACACTATAAAATATTAGAATATATTGGATGTTAAAAAACTGGTGGTATTAGATGTTTGTTGATGAAAATACATTTGGCTATTGTGATATAGTTTTGGTTTATATGTATGCAAGAACAGGATTCATATACCAATAAAACCTAACAAGTAACTGATGTCCTATGGAGGTTTGACATCAGCTTATTATATAGCAACCGATGTCTTTTATGAACAAAACATCAATTTAGTTTAAGATGATCGATGTTAAATTACATCTTTAACAACATCTCAAAAGTTATCTCAAATACAAGCTTACATAACTGATGTCTAATATTATAATTTACATTAGTTCATAAAATAATCGATGTTAAAAGTACTTATTTACAACGTCCAAATTTTCATAAACGTTGTCTTTGTCTTTTTTTCTTTGTGTGTCACATGCTTAAATTGATAGAAATTAAAACATAAACTATTATTGAACTCGTGATCATGTGTTAAAATGTAATATATTAGAAAAAAGACATCAGTTTCTAAGTTAGGACTGTTGTCTACTGGTATCTAAGACATCGGTCTCAAACCGATGTCTAAAACTCTAGACCTTTCTCTACACATGCAAAGATAACGCTTTTAAATTTTTTTAACATCGGTTTATAACCGATGTCTTTTGACCTGTTTCTTGTAGTGTAAATTAATTTTGTTAACTTGCATACTGTTCCACTCCCATATCTTCCTTCAGATCCAGGATGGATTTTCATGTACACTTATTCCTTAAGATTTCCATTGAGAAAAACATTTTTGATGTCCAGTTGATGCAAGGGCCAATAAAGATTAGCAGCTATTGACAACAAGATTCTTACAGTGTTCAATTTGGCAACTGGTGCGAACGTCTCTGTATAATCCACTCCATATTTATGAGTGAAACCTCTTGCTACCAATCTTGCTTTATATCTTTCTAAAGTTCCATCAGCTTTGTATTTTACGTCAGACACCCCCTTGCATCCTACCACATGTTTGTCCTTTGGTTGATCAACTATTGTTCATATGTTATTGTCTTCCAATGCTTCTATTTTCTCATAAACAGCCTTTTTCCATTCAGGATGTGAAAGAGCTTCATTGATTTTTCGAGGGATAACCACTTCCTCAATGTTTTCATTAAAAGCTTTAAACTTTGGGGTGAGCTTGCTATAACATATATGATTAAATATAAGATGCATAATACAACTCCTCACACCTTTTCTTTTAGCAATAGATAATTCTGTTTCTAACACGTTAGAAGACTCATGGTTAGGAATAGAATCATGTACAATAGGATTGATGAGATTACTTACAAAACGATTTTTCAATAGTTCAGACTCATGGGTTGCTGGAAGTTTAGTTGACTGTATTACTTGATATTTCTTTCGACGCCGGGAATAGACTAGCGTCTCTGCATTACTTTGTTGAGGTTGATGCCCTGTATTTTCTTGTAACTGATTATGAGTGCTATCAGATGTAACATTGGAATCAATATGATATATGTTTGGTGTGGATATAGGAAAACATGTGTCCCAATACGAAGAATCACTCTTTGTCTTTCCCTCAAATGAAGTGTTGGAATAAAATGGCTGCTCCTCATAAATGTGACATCCAATGTAACATAGATGCATCGTGGATCAGGATTGTAACATTTATATCCTTTTTTAGTCGAGGAGTATCCTAAGAAGATGCATTTTTGGGCACGAAGATCAAATTTCGTATTTGGTCCTAACACATAAACATAAGAGGTGCAACCGAATGTTTTTGGTGAAAGATTAGAGAGAAGATGGATATTAGGATAAACTGTAAGAAGGACTGAGAGTGGAGTTTTGTATTGTAAAATTCGTGACGGCATCCTATTAATAAGATATGCAACCGTAAGAATAGCTTCCCCACAAAAATGTTTTGGAACATATATGGTAAACATAAGAGCTCTGGCTACTTCTAATAGATGGCGGTTTTTTCGGCAATCCCGTTTTGCTGGGGTGTGCCAACACATGAGCTTTTGTGTATAATGCCATGCGAAAGAAGGTAATCCCCCAAGATAAAATTGAAATATTCAGTTCCATTATCAGTATGTAACACTTGAGTATTAACATTGAATTGAGTTTGAATCATGGAATGAAATTTTTTAAATTGAGCTGCAACTTCAGATTTATTTTTAAGAAGATATACCCAAGTCACACGTGTATGGTCATCAATGAACGTAATGAACCAACATGTATTTGTGATGTTTGAAACTTTAGATGAACCCCATATATCACTGTGAATTAAAGAAAATGGATGTGAAGCTTTATAAGGACGAGAGCGAAAAACTGTTCTAGTATGCTTTGCGAATTCACAAACTTCACACTTAAACTTGCTCAGGCTTTTATTATGAAAAATTCAGGAAACAAGTATTTCATATAGGGAAAACTAGGATGGCCTAGCCTATAATGCCATCTCATAATATCATCATAACCAGAAATATTATATCCAAAAATGGTGTTTTCATTCAGTTGAGTAGAGGGCGGATCTACATCAAAATAATACAAGCCATTACACGCCTTCGCACTCCCAATTGTCTTCCCCAATGATATATTCTGAAAATTACATAAGGGTGAAAACTTAGCTTCACATTTTTAGTCAAGAGTAAGTTTACTGACAGAAAGAAGGTTACATGTCAGTTTTGGAACATGAAGAACATTTTTAAGAGTAATATGAGGAGATAAGACAACTGATCCTGTACCAGCCACCGTCGAAAGAGTGCCATCAACAATTTTAATTTTTAAATTACCTAGACAAGGGTGGTAAGAATTGAACTGATGGGATTGACCAGTCATATGTTCTGAGGCACCTGAATCTACAATCCAAGATGAGTTTTATACAGTAAGGGCAATAAGAATACCTGACTTGGAAGATATAATTGTCGGTTTAGAAGAAGTATTGGCATTTAAAAGCTGATGGATTTTATTAATCTGTTCCGCTGTGAATGGAAATTGTTCGACCTGGACAACAGTGTGTGCTTGTTTAGGAGGAGCACGTGGTTTCCAGTCTAGTGGTTTTCCATGGACAGCCCAATATTTTTCTACCAGATGCCCATGCTTGTTACAGTGAGTACATCAAGGACGCTCTTTGCGAGTTTCACGGAAGTCACTACCAAAATTAGGGTCGCGGACAGCAAGCGCAGAGTGATTGCGAATATAAAGTATAAAATTATCAATTTCTACAGTATTAGTATGACCCATCATGACACACTTCTGACTCTCCTCTCTACGTACTTCAGCAAATGCTTCACGAACAGAAGAAATAGGAGACTTTCCAAGAATACGACCACGAACCTCATCCAATTTACAGTACAATCCATGAAGAAAATTAAATAATCTTTCAAAATCGAGCATCTTTTGATAAAAAGATGCATCATCCTTACACTTCCAATTAGGCACATAAAATAAATCAATTTCCTGCCAGAGATTATTAGGAGCATTATAAAATTGTGTTACCGTGATATTTTGTTGTCATTGATCACGAAGTTTGGACTTGAGTTCGAGCACTTGAGCAGAGTTCTCAAGATCAGAATAGGCCTCTTTAACAACGTCCCATAATTCTTGAGCAGTATAAAGAAATATATATGTTTTTCGGACATCCACCTCCATAGAATTTATGAGCCATGCCATTATCAAAGAATTTTCCGAGTCCCATTTGGCAAATGAGGTATCAGTTTTCTCTGCCATGAAGGTATAAAGTCATTGAACGTGACCATTGCAAAAAATTTTGACCATTTAACTTATGAATGGTGATTTGGAGAGAAGGTTGGTTTTCAAGAGAAAGATTGGAAACACCGGTTGAGGGTTTTTTCGAGTTGACAAAATTGTCATCTAAAACTGTGGAGCTTTTGTCATTGGCTATTGGTATTTATCAATGGCTGAATAATTAGATGAAAAATAAGGTTTTGAGCCTAACTCTGATACCATAACAAAGAGAATAAAATATTGAAATATATTTATGATGAAGGGCCTGCTGTAGTACAATCAATCTAGCTGTACACATAACAAACTATTCTCTAATCAGTTCCTAAATATCTTCTATATTGATATAAAGATATCAATCTCATGTTAAGGAATAATACTAATTAAATATAGAATATTCTGCATTTACTTCTACACAGGCCAATTCCTGTTGGCCATCCTTGATCAATTCTTATTCTTTATATTATGTATATGCAATTAGGTTCAAATGAATTTCAATTTGGATTTAAGACTTCTAGGTTGCATAGTTTCTCATGTGAAATAATATATGATTTTAAATATGCTTAAATTTGCTTATTTAAATAAATTAATACTTGTGTGTTTGTTTATGTCCAGTGCAATTTTATATTTATCTGTAATTGTGTGCTTAGTATGGAGGAGGAGGTAGATTCCAAACTTATTCTGGTTATGCCAGAAAATTATAGCATTGAGAGAGAGATTATTTTACTAGCTTTAGGAGTAGAGTTGTACCTAACTGATAAATCCAATGGTGTTGCTGGAATTTCCAAAAAGCCAAAGAGATACTTGAAAGGACACCAAATGGTCACTTTTTTCAGCAATTCATGAATCCTGCAAATTCGAAGGTTTACTTACACCAGTATTATATCACATGAAGTGACATTAGCAGGGTATAACTTTTAAATTTTTTTCACTCTATAAATTCACTATGAGATTACTGGTCTAGAGATATGGATTGGATCTGAAGGTAAAGTGGATGCCTTTGTTGCGGGAATAGGCACTGGAGGTACTATAACTAGTAGTAAGAAACTCTTAAAGGAAAATAATTCAAACATAAAGGTGAGAGCTTTCCTACGTAATTTATATTCAATGCACAAAGAAAGGTCTTGTTTGTGCATGTATATAGCTTTCATCCATTTATGTAGGTATATGGTATTGAACCAGTTGAAAATTCTATCCTTAATGGAGGAGCTATCCTTAATGAAGGAAAACCGAGTATGTTTAATGTCTTATAATTGTCTACGTAATTCTTACATGCTTGCAGAAATCTATGCCAAACTGCTATCAGACATTCATTTGAGTAGATTGCTATTGGATCAAATATTTTAATAAGTTGGTAAGTGCTAACAAGAAATGAGTTTGGGGCCTCAACTTACAAACAGTCTGAATGCACTTGGTAAATTTAGGCAGTTATGTAAACAAATTTGGTTTTGGCTATAGCCATTGTATTAAACGGTCAATTATATTTTTACATCAAAAAAGCATGCACTAATCTTTGGTGTGTATTTTTATATAATGTATATTATTATATGGGAAATTTTAAAGTCATTTGGCCTGAACTTTGTTGAGTCCCTTCAGCCCTCAAGGTGCAGAGCCTATATAGAGCAACATATATATTTAAACAACTAAACTGCAATCCGAACGGTAGAATAGTAGTTCTTGGTGGTTTTAATTTTATGGTGGCTTTGTTATTAATGTAGTATATACCAATAAAAATTGGGGAGATGTAACCCAAAAAAAATGCTTACTCGATTTAAGTAGAGAATATAAGCTTAAAATTCACTAAAAACCCCAACGGTGCGCATCTAATAGTTATTTTATTATATCCGGTACACAAAATTTGGTCTACAAATCGAAATTAGGAAAAATTACCGTGTATCGAAATTAGGAAAAATTACCGTGTTCAATTAATGACTTACAAGGTTTATGACTATAGCAAGTATATTTGGTTTGATAAATACTTGTACCAAAGTGCGAATAATATGCTTTTTAATGAGGAAAATATTTTTAGTGTAAAGACATTACTCCCTCCGTCCCGACCAATTCTTTACGTTTGGTTTGGGCACAGAGGTTAAGAAATATGTATAAGTAGTGAAAAAGAGAAAGAAAAGTGGGTGAAGTGGTGGGACCCATTAATTTTTAATATATAAAAAAGAGATAGTGGAGTAAAAGTAGTGTGAAAAGGGAGGAAAAGGGGGAAAGTGATGGGACTCATTGACTAATTTTGGTAAATTTTGAAATGTAAAGAATTGGATGAGACATTCCAAAAAGGAAAGTGTAAAGAAATGGGTGGGACAGAGGAGTATGTCTTTTTTGGAACTTGATGACCATTCATATCTATAAAATTAAAAAGCAGAAAGTACCTTTTTGTATATATAAATGAGCCCCGATCCACAATTCAGTGAAAAGCTCCGCATATTTTTCTTGTTTAGTTACAAGCTTCTTGGTCCCGTCTAAATGTCACTCTTAACATCATGGATAAACTGCGCAAGAGAGCTGTAAGATGAACCACCCTATACTTCCACTGTGGATTCAGACACATCCTCGACTAGTGCCACCCAATTATAAAATCTGGCAAATGGTAAATGAAGCATCAATTACACGATCCAATTTTGTAAGACAAATAACAATGTATGTGTCAACGGTGACTGGTGTAAAATCTTATAAAATATCGGTTGATAATCGTCATCTCAGATTGAACTATAGAAGCCATTCCTATAAAGAATTGAGATGTAGCTTGAAACAGAATCTTGGGTTCCTGCACTAAATAGGAAATTTGTAATGCAGTGGTTAAATTGGCTATGCTTATTTGCAACATAAATTCTATGCTGTCTATTTATCATTACCAGGCTTTATATATACAGAAGCTATGTCACAAATTGCTTCGACGTCCTTAGGAGGTCTTTGTTGGTTTTTATTTTTAACTTGTTTAATTAAATAATATTTTTGTTTAGGTGTTTATTTATCGAGTTGTATGCTGGGACTTGGTCTTTCAGCTATTTGAGATATTTTAGGAAGTAGTAGAATATATGGTCAGTAGTGGAGTTATGTTAGGAGGTTAGTTTCCTATTTTGTAGGACATTACCTGGTTTACAAACAGGTATTTATTTTCTGTATTGTTTTAGTAATTAAAATAAGGAGTTCAACACTGCCTAAGATCGTCTTGAGGTTTATGATTGATCATCCACATATGCCTAATTTTTTTGTAATTAAGAAAAACATCATCAATGGGTAAGCATAAACAATACACACACAAATCAATAATAGAAATGCATACAAGCACATCTTGCTGAGTTTCAAGTAAAACACAGACACAACATAATAAGAAACCATAAGAATATTTATATGTAAGCATCATTAAACACACATGAGAAAAAAATATAAATTAAGTGTACATAACTGATCCAGAAAGAAAAAAATGTTCGAGTAAGATAAATGTGTGTCTGTGAAATATATCTGGGCTTCTTGTTCTTGTGGAGGAAAATACATGGATATATTCATTCATTATCCTCACGCTTTTTACAGCTTATAAATGTAAAACAAAACACTGCTAATGCTAGAAACTAGGAAAGCATAAACCAAGTAAGTCCTACAATTTCTCCTAACGTTAATATTTACTCCTAAAATGTCTCCACTACACTAAGACTTATTCAATCCAACTCTAATTTAATTATTTGATACAAGTTTAGATTAAATATAATTTCAACAGCCTCTCCCTTTATCTAAACTTGTCTGATCAAATCTTTGACCCCAAGGAGCTTCCGCATTTCTTCAAACTTCAGTGCTGTCAATGGCTTTGTTAATATGTCAGCTCTCTGCTCCTGTGTCTTCACATACTTCACAACTATTTCACCACATTCCACGCAATCTCTAATGAAATGAAATCGCATATCTATATGCTTGCTCCTACCATTTATGATAGGGTTCTTTGTTAAATCAATTGTAGATTTATTATCCACAAAAATTATCGACGGACCTGGTGCAACATCAACCACTTGTTTCAACAAATTTTGCAGCCAAATCCCTTGTGTAGCAGCTGTTGTAATCGCCATAAACTCATCCTCACATGAGGATAACGCCACTCACCTCTGTTTTTACGAGACCCAGGTTATCAAATTTTCATTTAGATAGAATGCCATACCTGTTGTACTCTTTCTGTCATCTACACACCCTGCGTGATCACTATCTGAATAGCCACTCAGCAAGTAATTCCCAGATCCAACGTTGTATACTAAACCGTAATCAAGAGTTCCCTTAACATACCTTAATACTTTCTTCACATCATTGAGATGCAGTCGCGTTGGGCTCTCCATATATCTGCTCAACACACCCACAGAATAAGAGATATCTGGGCGTGTATGAACTAAATACCTTAACTCACCAATTATGCTTCTATACAGAGTGGAGTCTACCAGTTCACCTCCTTCATCCTTTCCTATATACACTTTAGAATCCATTAGAAACCGGACTGGTTTGCACGTCTGCATATTTACCTTCTTCAGCATGTATTTTGCATATGTGGTATGCTTCACCTCAATAAAACCTGTTCCCTGGTTCACTTCTAAACCAAGGTAATAAGCCAACATCCCCAGATCACTCATATCGAACTCAGCTTGCATTTGTTTCTTGAACTTCATGATATTCTCCATTTTTGACCCTGTTACCGGCAAATCATCCACATACACGACTACTATTAAACATTCAGGCCCTTCAGGTCGTGTGTACACTGCATGATCATATGGGCACCTAGAGAAGTCAAGATTTTTCAAATACTTATTTAGGCGAGAGTACCGGGCTCTTGGTGACTGCTGGAGTCCATAGAGTGCTTTTAACAAACGATATACTTTATGTTCTTCACGTTTCTTTTCAAAACCCACAGGTTGTGATACATACACTTCCTCCAATAATTCACCATTTAAGAATGCCGATTTTACATCCAAATGGTGTACCTGCCACCCTTGTTTCGCCGCCAGTACTAGTAGTAGCCTCACTGTTTCAATACGAGTTACCGGCGCAAAGATTTCATCATAGTCGATGCCCTTTTTCTATACATACCCCTTTGCTACAAGTCTGGCCTTGTACTTTACTATATCACCATTGGTGTCCTTCTTGATTTTATAAACCCATTTCAGGCTTATAGGTTTACGTCCTGCTGGTAAGTTTGTAAGAACCCAGGTTTTGTTGGCTTCAATTGCTTCAAGCTCTGTTCTCATAGCCTTGTTCCAGTCTTCGCTGTTTTTTGCTTTTTCAAAATTTCTTGGTTCCTCGATTCCAATCAGTAGCAGTTCCTCATCAGGTATCACTATTTCTTCAGTATTTTTATAAATGTCGCTCAGTAAATGGAACTGAGGAGGTGCTTCACTCGAGCTTCCAGTCATCTTTGAGGCAAAACTCGAGCTCCTTGCTGATGCAAAGTTATTTCCACCATAAACAGACCCCTGAGTACTACTGTTCTGAGAACCAGGTGTGTGAACAGAGGGAAAATTGGCCTCCTCGCCCTCTTCCTATAAGCCAGTTTGTGTATCAATTATTATAAAAGTGTAAGGAGAGGTCTTACCTTCTATCTCGTGATGTTCCCAGTTCCACCCTTTTCCTTCTTCAAATACCACATCGCGGCTAACATGTACTCTACCAGTGGTTGGGTTGTATAGCCTGTGGGCTTTAGTACCTAGTTCCCTTCCAATATAAATCAAGTTAACACTCCTGCCATCCAACTTCCCCAACCCATTGCTTTGGATTTTCACATGTGTAAGACAGCCAAACACACATATGTGATCTAACCGTGGCTTTGTTCCCAACCACGCTTCATATGGAGTTTTTCCGGTCAGTGCCTTGGTTGGTAGGCGGTTCAGTATGTAAATTGCATGTCTTACAGCCTCTCCCCACATCTTAGATGGAAAACCTTACTCCTTTAGCAGACTTCTTATCATCACAATCATTATTCTGTTTCGCCTCTCTACAACCTCGTTTTGTTGTGGGGTGTAGGGGGCAGTCAAATATCTCTTTACGCCTGCATTTTCACAAAATTTTTTGAATTCTTTTGACATGAATTCCCCACCCCTATCAGTTCTTAGTAATTTGACTGTGTTTTTAGCCTCTTTCTCGACCAGAGACTTGAACTTTTTAAACGCCTCCAGGGCCTGGTCTTTGCTTCTTAATAAAAATATCCATATTGCACTTCTAAAATCATCTACAAGTAATAATACATACCTATTACCAGCTGTTGTTGGTGGGGAAATAGGGCCACAATGGTCGGCATGAATGAGCTCCAATCTTTCTTTTGCCATAAACTCTGTTTTGGCTGGAAACACTTTCCTTGTCTGTTTTGCTAGCAAAAAGCCACTACACAGCTTTAGGTTGCACTAGCTTAGGGAGTCCCCGTGCCATCTCCATTTATGACATATAACATAATAATTGGAAATTCACATAGCCCAACCTAGCATGCCACAACCACACTTGCTCTTCAGCCTTTGACAACAAACACATGGGGTTACACTCCTCCATGACAATCTTGTACAACCTGTTTACAGATCTTTGCACCTTCATTAATAACTTCACTTGATCATTAATAACTGGTGCAAATGTTTCATCATAGTCAATTCCCTCCTGTTGAGAATATCCTTTTACAACCAGCCTTGCCTTATTCCTTGTAATTATGCCATCACTGTCAGTTTTGTTTCTGAATACCAACTTTGTACCAACAACATATCTATTCTTTGGTCTTGGCACTAGGGTCCAGACTTTGTTTCTTTCAAACTCATTTAACTCTTCCTGCATTGCTTGCACCCAATCAGCATCTTGAAGAGCTTCTTCGACTTTCTTTGGCTCAGTCTGAGAGAGAAAAGAATTGTAAAGACATTCATTTGAAGTACCTGTTCTAGTTCTGACACCTGTATCAGGATTTCCAATTATCAAATCAGGTGTATGTGACTTTGTCCACTTCCTTGCAGATGGAAGGTTTTCTCTAGAACTGGATGCTCCCCCATGATCCATGCTGTCTTCATTTTCATTTTCTGATGCTCCCCCTGAAACTATGCTCTCTGAGTTGGATTCTTCAGAATTTAGATTTTCAGCACTATCAGAACTTGGCTTATCAGAACTTGATGAATCAGAACTTGAAGAGCCAGATGTATGTTCTGATGTTTCTTGAGATGTGGTAGGATCTTGAGTATGCTCCCCCTGCATTGGTGCATCTTCCTTTGACGTATTCACCACAATTTCAATAACATCAGAGTTTAATCCATCAGAGTTTACAGTATCAGGACTTAGACTGTCAGGATTTTCAGTATCAGAATTTGAGTCTTCATTTTCAAATCTCAGCTGATCATGATCAATGAAATCTTCAAGACCAGTAATCTTCTTGTCATCAAAAGAGACATTGATAGATTCCATGACCACTTTTGTTCTCAAATTATAGACTCTGAAGGCTTTTGTGGAAAGTGGATATCCAACAAAGATTCCTTCATCAGATTTTAGATCAAACTTGGATAGCTGTTCAGGATGAGTCTTGAGAACAAAACACTTGCATCCAAATACATGAAAGTACTTCAAATTTGGCTTCTTTTTCTTCACCATCTCATATGGTGTTTTTCCATGCTTGTTAATAAGTGTTGCATTTTGAGTAAAACAAGCAGTCTGCACAGCTTCAGCCCATTAATAGGTTGGAAGCTTTGCTTCTTCAAGCATTGTACGTGCAGCTTCAATGAGAGTTCTATTCTTCCTTTCAACAACTCCATTTTGCTGTGGAGTTCCAGGAGCAGAAAATTCCTGCTTTATTCCATGGTTTTTGCAGAACTCTTCCATCATCAAATTCTTGAACTCAGTGCCATTATCACTCCTTAAGATTTTCACAGAATCTTTGAGCAATTTATCCAGATGTTTGACATGATCAATCAAGATAGATGCAGTTTTACTTTTTGTGTGCAAGAAATACACCCATGTGTATCTGGTGAACTCATCCACTATGACCAACGCATACTTCTTCTTTGCAATAGACATGACATTCACTAGACCAAATAGATCAACATGTAATAGATGATAAGGCTCAAGAATTGATGATTCAGTCTTACTCTTGAATGAAGATTTTCTTTGTTTGGCCTTCTGACATGAATCACAAAGACCATCAGAAGCAAATACTGACTTTGGCAATCCTCTCACAAGATCTTTCTTGACCAGTTCATTTATATTGTTGAAATTTAAATGAGAGAGTTTCTTGTGCCAATTCCAGCTTTCTTCAATTGATGCTCTACTCATCAGACAGATTGCAGAACCATCAGTACTTGTTGAAAGCTTAGCTTCATAAATGTTACCACGCCTGTATCCTTTCAGAACAACTTTGCCTTTAGATTTACTCATAATTTCACAGTGTTCTTCAAAGAAATCAATATGATAACCTCTGTCACAGATTTGACTTATACTCAGCAGATTGTGTTTAAGTCCTGAGACTAGAGCTACATCTTTAATTATGACATTCCCAAGATTGATATTGCCATATCCCAATGTTTTTCCAATGTTTCCATCTCCATAGGAAACACTTGGGCCAGCTTTCTCCACAAAGTCTGATAGCAGGGCCTTATTTCCAGTCATATGTCCTGAACATCCACTGTCCAGAACTAGAATATTTTTCCTGTTGCCCTGCAATCACAAAGACCACTAATTATTAGTTTTAAGGACCCAGACTTGCTTGGATCCTTTGGTCTTATTAAGTTTGTTAACATTTGTAGCGGATTTAGCATCAGAGTTTATGTTAACATTTTTCTTTTCAGAACTTACATTATCAGACTTTGAATCAGAATTTACACTAGAAGGAACAATGGAAACTTTCTTCAAAGAAGGTTTTATTTGATAATAATCATAGTACAAACTATGATATTCCTTACAAGTATAAATGAAATGCCATAAACTACCACAATGAAAACAAGGATTTTATGGTTTGTATCTAACAGACTGACTCTTAACTCCTGATTTTGAAGGTAAGGAGTTAATATTCTTATTCTTCCTGCAAAAAGAAGCCAGATGATTAGAACTTCCACAGTTATGACATGTTTTCCTAGGAGCATCAGGAACAGGTTTATAATTATTGCTTTTATTCACACCTTCCTTTCCATTCCTATTTTTCCTAGGTGATTTTACCTTGTTTGCATTCTTAACATCTTTCAGCTTATGCTTAAGCTGCTTCTTTGTCATTAAGCCTATGTTTACTTCAGCTGTCTTTTCCTGTTTTAGTTTGTCAGAAGTTAATTCCTCTTTAACTTCTGATTTCTCATTTTCAGACTTTACAATTACAAACTTAACAGGTTTTAACTTTGGCTTTTGCTTAACAACAGGCTTAATTTCTTCAGTTCCTTTATCATTCTTATCCTCTCCATAACCTAAGCCCTCTTTCCAGTTTCCACTACTTAGCAAATTTTGAGTTGTTTTGCCAGAATTAGTCCAAGTTCTGATAATCTCTCTTTCCTTTTCTAACTCAGTTTTTAGAGATTCATTCATTTTTAGCACTTCATCCCTAACATAGAAAGCATCATCTCTATCCTTCTGAGTTTGATGAAACATGACTAACTCTTTTTCTAAGAAATCATTTCTTTTCTTAAAAGCAAGATTTTCAGAAGTTAATCTTTCACATGTTAAAGTTTGATCTCTATAACTAACAAACTTGGTTTTAAGATATCTTCTCAACTCATTAATATCATCAGTATGAAAAGCATAAGTAGTCTGAGGTACCTTTGTTTCAGCAGCTTCAGAACTGCTCTCAGCACTTTCTTTATCAACATTTGCCATTAATGCATAGTTCTCCTCACTTTCAGAGTCTGAGGTGTCTGTCCAGCTTTTTTGCTTTGTGACAAGAGCCTTGCCTTTGTCACCCTTTACCTTTTTGCAATCAGGACATATGTGGCCTTTCTCACCACAGTTATAGCATTTAACATTGGTATAATCTCCTCTGTCAGACTTTCCTCCTCTGCCTTCAGATCTTCTGAAATTCTTCTTATCAGAACTTATGCCTTTCCTGGAAAACTTCTTTCCCTTCCTGAACTTCCTGTATGCAATCTTTGTGATTCCTTTCACCATAAGAGCACACAGCTTCATCATCTCCTCATCAGCATCAGTCTCAGGCAAGCTTTCAGAATCTGAGTCATCAACACTTTCAGAACTTGATGACTCAGTATCAGACTTTATAACAAGAGCTTTACCCTTGTCTTTCCTTGAGGAAGTTGCTTTGAGGGATTCTTCTTCAGCCTTAAGAGCAACTGTCCTTGACTTTCCTCCTTTCCTCTTGCTTCTTTGTTCCATCTCAAGTTCATGAGTCTTGAGCATTCCATAGATTTCATCAAGAGTTATTTCATCAAGATTGTAGTTGTCTCTTATTGTTGTTGCCTTCAAATCCCAGCATTCAGGAAGAGCTAACAGGAATTTAAGGTTTGAATCTTCAAGATCATACTCTTTATCAACCAATGACAAATCATTCAAAAGTTTGACAAATCTATCATATAAATAATTTAATGACTCATTAGTCTTTGAGTCAAAGTGTTCATACTCTTGAGTGAGTATTGTCTTCCTGTTCTCCTTAATTGTGTCAGTTCCCTGACACCTTGTTTCCAGAGCATCCCATATCTCCTTAGCAGTCTTGCAGTTGATTACCCTGTTTGACATTACATTATCAATGGCACTATGCAGTAAGTGTCGTACCTTAGCATCCTTAGCAATTGATGCTATATCTTCAGCAGTATAATCACTCCTTTCCTTTGGTACAGTCTTTGCTGCTTCACCTGCAACTGCAACAGCAAGCTTGGTTGGTTTGTGAGGCCCTTCCTTGATTCTATCAAGGTATTCTGGATCTGTTGCTTCCAGGAACATGGTCATCCTTACCTTCCATATGGGATATTCAGATGGTCTCAGTATGGGAACTCTGATGGTCTCATACCGACTCTGAATTTGTGTCTTTGGTGGTTCCTCAGTTTTGGTAGGCTTAGTTGGAGTTTCTGTGTCAGACATGATTGTGTTTGGATCTTTAACTGTATGTGTATTAACAGATAAGTTCTGATACCACTTGTTAGGTCACACATACTGTAGAGGGGGTGAATACAGTGTATAATACAATCAAATCCAACTTTAATATCTTAAGTAACAGAAAACAAACTTTATTGAAACAATAAACTCTGTTACAGTATGGAACTGTTACCTCTCAGTGATGAACAAATATCACGAGAGCTGCTAGGGTTATAATGAATAATCTTCTCGAATATGATAACACTTATAGTGTAAACCCTATGTATGTGTTTATATACTACACAGTTACAAGATAATCGCTAATTGATATGGAATATAATTCTGCTTCCTAAAATATATCAATCAGATATCTTTTCTTCCAAGTATTCCATTCTTCACGGAACTCCTTCTTCATGCATATCTCTTCTTATGTTTATCTTGATCTTCTTTCCTTTAATCAGCTACTGTCCTTATCTGATCGTCCTTCAGCACTTAAGTTCTGATATCTAACTTCTGATGATTATCTCCTGATAATATAAGTACTGATATCCTTAAGTCCTGACTTCCAGTATAAGTACTGATCAACGGTTAAGTACTGATTTGTCCTGTTAAGTAAGATCTGAAATCTAAACATAAATTATATTAGCTATGACATTATCAAATATATCTAACATTAGCTATGCTAGTATGTTATCTTGTTATAGACTGACCGGCAATGCAGATTATTTGATGAAATTTGTCAGTTAAAATTTTTACAGGTACAAACTTGGCTCTCCCTTTGCAATTGGTGTTGTATTCAGTTGGGTAAATCATAAATGGCTTGCTTGGTTAGCTATTTCAGTTTGCCTGCATTGTGCATTACCTAAATTTAAGTGGTGTTAATTACTAACATTGAGGCCATCTACGAGAGTGTGCAACAAGCCTTACAGGCTACAATAGATTAATAGAAATATTTGGCTACAATATACTAATATGTAATTAATCACTGATATATCCCAGCTATTAAAATATTTCTTCTTATGTAAAAATTATGATTCTTTGTTTTCTTGGGTCAGGTGGAGGACTATGTTTGGGATTGCAGCCATCCCCACTGTCCTATTGGCAGTAGGTATGGCAGTTTCTCGAGTGTCCTAGATAATAGAATAAAACATTATGATTTTTGATCGATATAATTTTCAGTGCAGTTGTCAATATTGGTGCTGTACTCTTCCTGTTCAAATAGTTGGTTGGTATAAATGCTGTTGTATATTACTCAACTTCTATTTTCTGCAGTGCTAGTAAAGTCTCTTATTTTACTAGTGCTCTCGTTGGGACATCAATTATTTTATTTATGCAAGTTCATAGTATCTTTTAATAGTTGAAGTGATTGGTTTGCAATTATGTTGCAGGCACAACTGTAGCATCTTCCACGATGGACAAGCAGGGAAGGAAAAGTCTACTTGTTATAAGCTTCGCGTGAATGGTATTATAGCGGACAACTACATTTTGTTCTTGTAGGCATGTAGCTCATAGACTTGCACAAACAAATTTTGTAATGTAGATATTTGTATTTTGGTAAAAGGTAATTATGTGTAATTATGATCATAATTTAGATGTTTGTATTTTGGTGGATGTTTGGATGTAAACTGGTGCTAACACTATAAAATATTAGAATATATTGGATGTTAAAAAACTGGTGGTATTAGATGTTTGTTGATGAAAATACATTTGGCTATTGTGATATAGTTTTGGTTTATATGTATGCAAGAACATGATTCATATACCAATCAAACCTAACAAATAACTGATGTCCTATGGAGGTTTGACATCAGCTTATTATATAGCAACCGATGTCTTTTATGAACAAAACATCAATTTAGTTTAAGATGATCGATGTTAAATTACATCTTTAACAACATCTCAAAAGTTATCTCAAATACAAGCTTACATAACTGATGTCTAATATTATAATTTACATCAGTTCATAAAATAATCGATGTTAAAAGTACTTATTTACAACGTCCAAATTTTCATAAACGTTGTCTTTGTCTTTTTTTTCTTTGTGTGTCACATGCTTAAATTGATAGAAATTAAAACATAAACTATTATTGAACTCGTGATCATGTGTTAAAATGTAATATATTAGAAAAAAGACATCAGTTTCTAAGTTAGGACTGTTGTCTACTGGTATCTTAGACATCGGTCTCAAACCGATGTCTAAAACTCTAGACCTTTCTCTAAACATGCAAAGATAACACTTTTAAATTTTTTTAACATCGGTTTATAACCGATGTCTTTTGACCTGTTTCTTGTAGTGTAAATTAATTTTGTTAACTTGCATACAGTTCCACTCCCATATCTTCCTTCAGATCCAGGATGGATTTTCATGTACACTTATTCCTTAAGATTTCCATTGAGAAAAACATTTTTGATGTCCAGTTGATGCAAGGGCCAATAAAGATTAGCAGCTATTGACAATAAGATTCTTACAGTGTTCAATTTGGCAACTGGTGCGAACGTCTCTGTATAATCCACTCCATATTTATGAGTGAAACCTCTTGCTACCAATCTTGCTTTATATCTTTCTAAAGTTCCATCAGCTTTGTATTTTACGTCAGACACCCACTTGCATCCTACCACATGTTTGTCCTTTGGTTGATCAACTATTGTTCATATGTTATTGTCTTCCAATGCTTCTATTTTCTCATTAAAAGCCTTTTTCCATTCAGGATGTGAAAGAGCTTCATTGATTTTTCGAGGGATAACCACTTCCTCAATGTTTTCATTAAAAGCTTTAAACTTTGGGGTGAGCTTGCTATAACATATATGATTAAATATAAGATGCATAATACAACTCCTCACACCTTTTCTTTTAGCAATAGATAATTCTGTTTCTAACACGTTAGAAGACTCATGGTTAGGAATAGAATCATGTACAATAGGATTGATGAGATTACTTACAAAATGATTTTTCAATAGTTCAGACTCATGGGTTGCTGGAAGTTTAGTTGACTGTATTACTTAATATTTCTTTCGACGCCGGGAATAGACTAGCGTCTTTATTACTTTGTTGAGGTTGATGCCCTGTATTTTCTTGTAACTGATTATGAGTGCTATCAGATGTAACATTGGAATCAATATGATATATGTTTGGTGTGGATATAGGAAAACATGTGTCCCAATACGAAGAATCACTCTTTGTCTTTCCCTCAAATGAAGTATTGGAATAAAATGGCTGCTCCTCATAAATGTGACATCCAATGTAACATAGATGCATCGTGGATCAGGATTGTAACATTTATATCCTTTTTTAGTCGAGGAGTATCCTAAGAAGATGCATTTTTGGGCACGAAGATCAAATTTTGTATTTGGTCCTAACACATAAACATAAGAGGTGCAACCGAATGTTTTTGGAGAAAGATTAGAGAGAAGATGGATATTAGGATAAACTGTAAGAAGGACTGAGAGTGGAGTTTTGTATTGTAAAATTCGTGACGGCATCTTATTAATAAGATATGCAACCGTAAGAATAGCTTCCCCACAAAAATGTTTTGGAACATATATGGTAAACATAAGAGCTCTGGCTACTTCTAATAGATGGCGGTTTTTTCGGCAATCCCGTTTTGCTGGGGTGTGCCAACACATGAGCTTTTGTGTATAATGCCATGCGAAAGAAGGTAATCCCCCAAGATAAAATTGAAATATTCAGTTCCATTATCAGTATGTAACACTTGAGTATTGACATTGAATTGAGTTTGAATCATGGAATAAATTTTTTTAAATTGAGCTGCAACTTCAAATTTATTTTTAAGAAGATATACCCAAGTCACACGTGTATGGTCATCAATGAACGTAATGAACCAACATGTATTTGTGATGTTTGAAACTTTAGATGAACCCCATATATCACTGTGAATTAAAGAAAATGGATGTGAAGCTTTATAAGGACGAGAGCGAAAAACTGTTCTAGTATGCTTTGCGAATTCACAAACTTCACACTTAAACTTGTTCAGGCTTTTATTATGAAAAATTCAGGAAACAAGTATTTCATATAGGGAAAACTAGGATGGCCTAGCCTATAATGCCATCTCATAATATCATCATAACCAGAAATATTATATCCAAAAATGGTGTTTTCATTCAGTTAAGTAGAGGGCGGATCTACATCAAAATAATACAAGCCATTACACGCCTTCGCACTCCCAATTGTCTTCCCCAATGATATATTCTGAAAATTACATAAGGGTGAAAACTTAGCTTCACATTTTTGGTCAAGAGTAAGTTTACTGACAGAAAGAAGGTTACATGTCAGTTTTGGAACATGAAGAACATTTTTAAGAGTAATATGAGGAGATAAGACAACTGATCCTGTACCAGCCACCGTCGAAAGAGTGCCATCAGCAATTTTAATTTTTAAATTACCTAGACAAGGGTGGTAAGAATTGAACTGATGGGATTGACCAGTCATATGTTCTGAGGCACCTGAATCTACAATCCAAGATGAGTTTTATACAGTAGGGCAATAAGAATACCTGACTTGGAAGATATAATTGTCGGTTTAGAAGAAGTATTGGCATTTAAAAGCTGATGGATTTTATTAATCTGTTCCGCTGTGAATGGAAATTGTTCGGCCTGGACAACAGTGTGTGCTTGTTTAGAAGGAGCACGTGGTTTCCAGTCTAGTGGTTTTCCATGGACAGCCCAATATTTTTCTACCAGATGCCCATGCTTGTTACAGTGAGTACATCAAGGACGCTCTTTGGGAGTTTCACGAAAGTCACTACCAAAATTAGGGTCACGGACAGCAAGCGCAGAGTGATTGCGAATATAAAGTATAAAATTATCAATTTCTACAGTATTAGTTGGACCCATCATGACACACTTCTGACTCTCCTCTCTACGTACTTCTGCAAATGCTTCACGAACAGAAGAAATAGGAGACTTTCCAAGAATACGACCACGAACCTCATCCAATTTACGGTACAATCCATGAAGAAAATTAAATAATCTTTCAAGATCGAGCATCTTTTGATAAAAAGATGCATCATCCTTACACTTCCAATTAGGCACATAAAATAAATCAATTTCCTGCCAGAGATTATTGGGAGCATTATAAAATTGTGTTACCGTGATATTTTGTTGTCACTGATCACGAAGTTTGGACTTGAGTTCGAGCACTTGAGCAGAGTTCTCAAGATCAGAATAGGCCTTTTTAACAACGTCCCATAATTCTTGAGCAGTAGAAAGAAATATATATGTTTTTCGGACATCCACCTCCATAGAATTTATGAGCCATGCCATTATCAAAGAATTTTCCAAGTCCCATTTGGCAAATGAGGTATCAGTTTTCTCTGCCATGAAGGTATAAAGTCATTGAACGTGACCATTGCAAAAAATTTTGACCATTTAACTTATGAATGGTGATTTGGAGAGAAGGTTGGTTTTTAAGAGAAAGATTGGAAACACCGGTTGAGGGTTTTTTCGAGTTGACAAAATTGTCATCTAAAACCGTGGAGCTTTTGTCATTGGCTATTGGTATTTATCAATGGCTAAATAATTAGATGAAAAATAAGGTTTTGAGCCTAACTCTGATACCATAACGAAGAGAATAAAATATTGAAATATATTTATGACGAAGGGCCTGCTGTAGTACAATCAATCTAGCTGTACACATAACAAACTATTCTCTAATCAGTTCCTAAATATCTTCTATATTGATATAAAGATATCAATCTCCTGTTAAGGAATAATACTAATTAAATATAGAATATTCTGCATTTACTTCTACACAGGCCAATTCCTGTTGGCCATCCTTGATCAATTCTTATTCTTTATATTATGTATATGCAATTAGGTTCAAATGAATTTCAATTTGGATTTAAGACTTCTAGGTTGCATAGTTTCTCATTTGAAATAATATATGATTTTGAATATGCTTAAATTTGCTTATTTAAATAAATTAATACTTGTGTGTTTGTTTATGTCCAGTGCAATTTTATATTTATCTGTAATTGTGTGCTTAGTATGGATGAGGAGGTAGATTCCAAACTTATTCTGGTTATGCCAGAAAATTATAGCATTGAGAGAAAGATTATTTTACTAGCTTTAGGAGTAGAGTTGTACCTAACTGATAAATCCAATGGTGTTGCTGGAATTTCCAAAAAGCCAAAGAGATACTTGAAAGGACACCAAATGGTCACTTTTTTCAGCAATTCATGAATCCTGCAAATTCGAAGGTTTACTTACACCAGTATTATATCACATGAAGTGACATTAGCAGGGTATAACTTTTAAATTTTTTTCACTCTATAAATTCACTATGAGATTACTGGTCTAGAGATATGGATTGGATCTGAAGGTAAAGTGGATGCCTTTGTTGCGGGAATAGGCACTGGAGGTACTATAACTAGTAGTAAGAAACTCTTAAAGGAAAAGAATTCAAACATAAAGGTGAGAGCTTTCCTACGTAATTTATATTCAATGCACAAAGAAAGGTCTTGTTTGTGCATGTATATAGCTTTCATCCATTTATGTAGGTATATGGTATTGAACCAGTTGAAAATTCTATCCTTAATGGAGGAGCTATCCTTAATGGAGGAAAACCAGCTATGTTCAATATCTTATAATTGTCTACGTAATTCTTACATGCTTGCAGAAATCTATGCCAAACTGCTATCAGACATTTATTTGAGTAGATTGCTATTGGATCAAATATTTTAATAAGTTGGTAAGTGCTAACAAGAAATGAGTTTGGGGCCTCAACTTACAAACAGTCTGAATGCACTTGGTAAATTTAGGCAGTTATGTAAACAAATTTGGTTTTGGCTATAGCCATTGTAGTAAACGGTCAATTATATTTTTACATCAAAAAAGCATGCACTAATCTTTGGTGTGTATTTTTATCTAATGTATATTATTATATGGGAAATTTTAAAGTCATTTGGCCTGAACTCTGTTCAGTCCCTTCAGCCCTCAAGGTGCAGAGCCTATATAGAGCAACATATATATTTAAACAACTAAACTGCAATCCGAAAGGTAGAATAGTAGTTCTTGGTGGTTTTAATTTTGTGGTGGCTTTGTTATTAATGTAGTATATACCAATAAAAATTGGGGAGATGTAACCCAGAAAATATGCTTACTCGATTTAAGTAGAGAATATAAGCTTAAAATTCACTAAAAACCCCAACGGTGCGCATCTAATAGTTATTTTATTACATCCGGTACATAAAATTTGGTCTACAAATCGAAATTAGGAAAAATTACCGTGTATCGAAATTAGGAAAAATTACCGTGTTCAATTAATGACTTACAAGGTTTATGACTATAACAAGTATATTTGGTTTGATAAATAGTTGTACCAAAGTGCGAATAATATGCTTTTTAATGAGGAAAATATTTTTAGTGTAAAGACATTACTCCCTCCGTCCCGACCAATTCTTTACGTTTGGTTTGGGCACAGAGGTTAAGAAATATGTATAAGTAGTGAAAAAAGAAAAGTGGGTGAAGTGGTGGGACCCATTAATTTTTAATATATAAAAAAGAGATAGTGGAGTAAAAGTAGTGTGAAAAGGGAGGAAAAGGGGGAAAGTGATGGGACTCATTGACTAATTTTGGTAAATTTTGAAATGTAAAGAATTGGATGAGACATTCCAAAAAGGAAAGTGTAAAGAAATGGGTGGGACAGAGGAGTATGTCTTTTTTGGAACTTGATGACCATTCATATCTATAAAATTAAAAAGCAGAAAGTACCTTTTTGTATATATAAATGAGCCCCGATCCACAATTCAGTGAAAAGCTCCGCATATTTTTCTTGTTTAGTTACAAGCTTCTTGGTCCCGTCTAAATGTCACTCTTAACATCCTGGATAAACTGCGCAAGAGAGCTATAAGATGAACCACCCTATACTTCCACTGTGGATTCAGACACATCCTCGACTAGTGCCACCCAATTATAAAATCTGGCAAATGGTAAATAAAGCATCAATTACACGATCCAATTTTGTAAGACAAATAACAATGTATGTGTCAACGGTGACTGGTGTAAAATCTTATAAAATATCGGTTGATAATCGTCATCTCAGATTGAACTATAGAAGCCATTCCTATAAAGAATTGAGATGTAGCTTGAAACAGAATCTTGGGTTCCTGCACTAAATAGGAAATTTGTAATGTAGTGGTTAAATTGGCTATGCTTATTTGTAACATAAATTCTATGCTGTCTATTTATCATTACCAGGCTTTATATATACAGAAGCTATGTCACAAATTGCTTCGACGTCCTTAGGAGGTCTTTGTTGGTTTTTATTTTTAACTTGTTTAATTAAATAATATTTTTGTTTAGGTGTTTATTTATCGAGTTGTATGCTGGGACTTGGTCTTTCAGCTATTTGAGATGTTTTAGGAAGTAGTAGAATATATGGTCAGTAGTGGAGTTATGTTAGGAGGTTAGTTTCCTATTTTGTAGGACATTACCTGGTTTACAAACAGGTATTTATTTTCTGTATTGTTTTAGTAATTAAGATAAGGAGTTCAACACTGCCTAAGATCGTCTTGAGGTTTATGAATGATCATCCACATATGCCTAATTTTTTTGTAATTAAGAAAAATATCATCAATGGGTAAGCATAAACAATACACACACAAATCAATAATAGAAATGCATACAAGCACATCTTGCTGAGTTTCAAGTAAAACACAGACACAACATAATAAGAAACCATAAGAATATTTTATATGTAAGCATCATTAAACACACATGAGAAAAAAATATAAATTAAGTGTACATAACTGATCCAGAAAGAAAAAAATGTTCGAGTAAGATAAATGTGTGTCTGTGAAATATATCTGGGCTTCTTGTTCTTGTGGAGGGAAACAGATGGATATATTCATTCATTATCCTCATGGTTTTTACAGCTTATAAATGCAAAACAAAACACTGCTAATGCTAGAAACTAGGAAAGCATAAACCAAGTAAGTCCTACAATTTCTCCTAACGTTAACATTTACTCCTAAAATGTCTCCACTACACTAAGACTTATTCAATCCAACTCTAATTTAATAATTTGATACAAGTTTAGATTAAATATAATTTCAACAACCTCTCCCTTTATCTAAACTTGTCTGATCAAATCTTTGACCCCAAGGAGCTTCCGCATTTCTTCAAACTTCAGTGCTGTCAATGGCTTTGTCAATATGTCAGCTCTCTGCTCCTGTATCTTCACATACTTCACAACTATTTCACCATATTCCACGCAATCTCTAATGAAATGAAATCGCATATCTATATGCTTGCTCCTACCATTTATGATAGGGTTCTTTGTTAAATCAATTGCAGATTTATTATCCACAAAAATTATCAACGGACCCGGTGCAACATCAACCACTTGTTTCAACAAATTTTGCAGCCAAATCCCTTGTGTAGCAGCTGTGGTAATCGCCATAAACTCAGCCTCACATGAGGATAATGCCACGCACCTCTGTTTTTGCGAGACCCGGGTTATCAAATTTTCATTTAAATAGAATGCCATACTTGTTGTACTCTTTCTGTCATCTACACACCCTGCGTGATCACTATCTGAATAGCCACTCAGCAAGTAATTCCCAGATCCAACGTTGTATACCAAACCGTAATCAAGAGTTCCCTTAATATACCTTAATACTTTCTTCACAGCATTGGGATGCAGTCGCGTTGGGCTCTCCATATATCTGCTCAACACACCCACAGAATAAGAGATATCCGGGCGTGTATGGACTAAATACCTTAACTCACCAATTATGCTTCTATACAGAGTGGAGTCTACCAGTTCACCTCCTTCATCCTTTCCTATATGCACTTTAGAATCTATTAGAAACCGGACTGGTTTGCACGTCTGCATATTTACCTTCTCCAGTATGCATTTTACATATGTGGTCTGCTTCACCTCAATAAAACCTGTTCCCTGGTTCACTTCTAAACCAAGGTAATAAGCCAACATCCCCAGATCACTCATATCGAACTCAGCTTACATTTATTTCTTGAACTTTATGATATTCTCCATTTTTGACCCTGTTACCAGCAAATCATCCACATACACGACTACTATTAAACATT
Organism: Apium graveolens; assembly: GCF_009905375.1. Lineage (NCBI taxonomy): Eukaryota > Viridiplantae > Streptophyta > Magnoliopsida > Apiales > Apiaceae > Apium > Apium graveolens. Next base: position 142,527 of record NW_027419413.1, read on the forward strand.
CAGGCCCTTCAGGTCGTGTGTACACTGCATGATCATATGGGCACCTAGAGAAGCCAAGATTTTTCAAATACTTATTTAGGCGAGAGTACCAGGCTCTTGGTGACTGTCGGAGTCCATATAGTGCTTTTAATAAATGATATACTTTATGTTCTTCACATTTCTTTTCAAAACCCACAGGTTGTTATACATACACTTCCTCCAATAATTCACCGTTTAAGAACGCCAATTTTACATCCAAATGGTGTACCTGCCACCCTTGTTTCGCCGCCAATACTAGTAGTAGCCTCACTGTTTCAATATGAGTTACCGGCGCAAAGACTTCATCATAGTCGATGCCCTTTTTCTGTACATACCCCCGTGCTACAAGTCTGGCCTTGTACTTCACTATATCACCATCGGTGTCCTTCTTGATTTTATAAACCCATTTCAGGCTTATAGGTTTACGTCCTGCTGGTAAGTCTGTAAGAACCTAGGTTTTGTTGACTTCAATTACTTTAAGCTCTGTTCTCATAGCCATGTTCCAGTCTTCGCTATTTTTTACTTCTTCAAAATTTTTTGGTTCCTCAATTCCAATCAGTAGCAGTTCCTCATCAGGTATCACTATTTCTTCAGTATTGTTATAAATGTCGCTCAGTAAATGGAACCGAGGAGGTGCTTCACTCGAGCTTCCAGTCATCTCTGAGGCAAAACTCGAGCTCCTTGCTGATGCAGAGTTATTTTCACCATAAACAGACCCCTGAGTACTACTATTCTGAGAAACAGGTGTATGAACAGAGGGAAAATTGGCCTCCTCGCCCTCTTCCTGTAAACCAGTTCGTGTATCAATTATTATAAAAGTGTAAGGAGAGGTCTTACCTTCTATCTCGTGATGTTCCCAGTTCCACCCTTTTCCTTCTTCAAATACCATATCGCGGCTAATATGTACTCTACCAGTGGTTGGGTTGTATAGCCTATGGGCTTTAGTACCTGGTTCCTTTCCAATATAAATCATGTTAACACTCCTGCCATCCAACTTCCCCGACCCATTGCTTTGGACTTTCACATGTGCAAGACAACCAAACACACATATGTGATCTAACCGTGGCTTTGTTCCCAACCACGCTTCATACAGAGTTTTTCCGGTCAGTGCCTTGGTTGGTAGGCGGTTCAGTATATAAATGGCATGTCTTACAGCCTCTCCCCACATCTTAGGATTTAAAAGAATCGTTTGATTTCTCGCTCGTGTTTTGTGTTATAGCCGAATGGTTTATAGGTATAAAAGTAATTGATTCGATCCTAAGATTTCACTAAGTGAATGATGAGAGATTTTTAATTATTATTTGGTTTATTTAATGTTTTGGTTCGAATTATGGGAAATAAAAGGAAGGATTGAATCTTTTTGATATAATATTGTATAATTGTTATTATAGCTCAAAGTATAGAGTTTGGATATAAGGATTGTATGCTATGTGTTATGGTTGCATCGCAATATGTGATTCGATGACTATTTGGTTTAAAGTATACGAGTATATGGTATAAATGTGCTTTGTGATTATGATTTAGTATATCTACACTTAGGATATTGCGATAAGGGGTAATTGTTAAACGTTCCGAGAACGTCGAGTGGGAATTTAATTAGGGTTTTGATTTTGGATTGTAGATTCAGAGCGTGAAGGCATTCAGGCTAGGAAAGGGAAAGGTGTACTAGGTGGCAGTAGTTCAACCCTTGTAAAACAGGAAAGCAAATTCAGGAAAGTAACTCTGCCTACTTGTATAAGTCATATATTGAAAGGATACTGATGATGCCATGATAGAGTATTGATCTTTTATAATACTTGTGATAATCTGTTATTGATGCTTGAACCCTGATATTGATTCTTGTACCATACCTATTATTGATTCCTTGAAACATCCTGATAGTGCTCTTGTAATGACTTGATTTGATTATTATTTAAACCCTTACTGTAAATTTCTTGATTCATACCCTTATTGCCTATTCATTCCTTTTGATACTTTGAATTCTTATTAACCTTATAAGGACCTTTGTGAACACCCTTGCATATTGTGTTAAACAACCTATATATTTCTTTTGTATACCTTATTCCGTAATGATCTCTAAGACTGATCTGATTCCTTAACTTACGATCCTTTTTGTCATTTGATCTTGACCATAGCATTGGTATTTGATTGTCTTGATCCAATTGATTTCTTTGAATCCCTGAAGTTGAACATAAGAATGATTTTTGACTTGAAAGTGTCTGAATGATTTCATATTTTTGGTAATGATAAAATGACCTTAGTAAAACCTTTCTTTTCCAACACAAGGTTTTCCAAATAAGAGACTAGTGGGAGTAGTCCAGATATAATAGACTAGCGGGGCTAGTCCAATTTAATAGCTTGTGAACCCTGATTCTTATTCTGATATTATTATCAATCATGCAATTGATTCCCAAAGATCAATAGATTCTCGCTTTCCATTTGAAAGATCCTTGAGATCCTGTTAATGATTTGTGATGAATGTCAGATTTTGCCTTATCTTGAACCTTGATTCTTGAAAACCCAACTATCTCTTCGTAAACCTTCCCTAGCCCAAAGATAGAAATCTGCCACCTAGAGTTTTAAAAGAGAATGCCTTAAAAGTAATTTTGAATAGATATTGATTATTGCATCATAGAACTGTCATTTAGTTACTTCATAAGTTTTATACTCATAGATTATGCTTTATTCTAACCATGACAGTTAAGCAAGAGGATGGCCAGACTTAGGCGCACTGCTCGTCAGAGGTACCTGGTGGCCCCTACCGTGTTGTAGGCTTCTAGGTTCCAGAGCAGGTAGTACAGGTTGTGTGTGAGCAAGCGCTTAGTCGGAAAGTTTGTAAAGATACAATGGGTAATCTGTTGGTTCCAAGTCGGAATCAATTATGTAAATTTAATATTATTTTGGGTTGTAATATATATTTTCTGGTTGGTAGTTGTAATCTTGTCTCAAACTTAATCCTGTTATTAGTTTATCGGGGTTTATGCTTATTTAATCATAGTTTAAAGGTGCGAGGGTCCTCATTTCCTAACCCCGAGATTGAGGGCGTCACAAAAGTGATTGGAATAGTTATTTTTTTTTGTAGTGATTGTGAATGCAGGGAGTAATTTGGTACTATCATTCAATTTTTTCCCCGGAAACAAAATATTAACTCTGAAAATAATATTTTTCTAATTTCATCATATTTCTTAGTTTCTAGTCTTTAAAATACACACTTAACTTACATACATTAATGCTAAATATTATAATACTTTTTAGAGCATATATGATGATTAATGGATGCTAATTTTGCCACATAATCAAAAATATTATATTTTAAATTTTCTTTCTTCCATATCAATTTTAGCACTCTTCGTTAAGAAAAAACCGTAATGGTTGGCACCAAAGATGTCAAATTCAGTAATTCAATAAAAAAACGTATATTAAAAATATATTAGAAAAATGATATTTTATACACCATTGAAATCACATTGGGATTGCAAATGAAGTTGGCACCCTAGATGTCAATTTTTGACACTCAAGTTGACACCCCATGCCAACTAATTTAGACATCTTTCAACTTCAATTAATGCTACTAAAAATGTTAAATCACGTCATGTCATATGAGGTTGGAAACCCTGGAGATTGAACCTGAGATGCGAATTTCACACTCTTAACACAAAATTTATTATGAAATACACGTGCAGGACAAATAAAGTGTTTGAGAACTAAACCTGTTATTTTAATGGAAAGCATAAAGATCCCAAGAAATAGAAATGAAGACTGCATAAATCCGAGATTAGACATGGCAAAAATTGTATATAAATTGTATGTGTGCAAATAATTCGTGTGTTAACTCACAAACTCTTATTACACTTATATAGTAAGTGTTTTGACGTATATAGGACTTGGGGGCCATTGGGGTCATTTTCTTGAAAATTATAAATATACGTTGTTTGCTAATTTTCGATGGTTTATCAGCCGGGGTCAAGCTACATTCGGTCTTATTCACAAAATACATGTACAAACTATCACGTGGTATAATTAAACCAAATATTGGGGATATGTCTACTTACGTAGAAGTGTATTTGTATGAAGTTTTTTTACTAAATTGTGTACATGAGGACTAGAGATACACTATTTATCGGGCCGGGCTTTATCAAAACTTTTAAAAGCCCAGTTTTTTAGAAACGGATCAGATGGGGCTTTTGAAAATCCTTTTTTTAAAAATCTGGCTCAACCAATCTTTATCCGGCCTTTTTATTTATACTAAAAATATTATTTTTATCTTATAAGTCGAACTATGAGTAGTTTAAATACCGGAGAAAATAATATCTTGATATATCACATAGAGTAGTTTAGAAACCGAAATAAATAATTAGTTTTTAATATAATAAATAATTATAATAATATAATTATGTACAACAATTTTTATTGTCCAAAATCGGTTATGATGAGCTAGTTATTAGTGTAAAACACAAACTTGTTAGTTGTTATTACTTTGTATGCATTATGCATTTTTGATATGCACAAGACTACCTAATTCATATATTTTGTATAGTCACCGACTATATAATATAAAATAAAAAATTTAAATAGGTCATCATTTGCAATTTATAAAAATAAAATTCGGTTATAATTACACCTAATTTAGTAATTATCTTTAACACCTTTTAATTTGATGAAAAAAATAGAAAACTTTAACAAAATAAGTCGGCAAATAATCACATATACCTTAATTGCTTCTAATATTATAATATAATTTTTTAAAAATTATAAAAAGTATTGTATATTTATACGAGAATTAATGTACTTTGATTACATTAAAAGTTACCTTTGACCGGGTAATGATAAAAGTGTATTTCGGATATATTATGAATCGTATGAGAAATATGAATGATCTAGATGAGATTTAACCCTCCTAATTCTAGGAGTGATATTATTGGCCTCTTGTGTGAGCTAGACTATGAAATGCGTGGCCACGCTTAAATGTTGATTTGATACGATAGTCTACTCATTGATAAAGTGAACTTGGATTAAACTATGATGAGGATAACAACTATAATACACTCAAGTCAATTATTACCTTACGAAATTTTCCTAAAGTTAAGTCGACCAGACTTAATTTGACCGAATTTGATTGAATATACAATCATTTTTTAAATTATTTTGATATAAAACTTTGATTATATTACTATTATATATATCGCTGTTGATATCCATAGGGTTGGATCAATGAAGAATATTTTTAAAAAAAATTGAAACACCAATTCAAGACTAAACATGAGTTAGCCGTACTAGTCACATAGATGTTTGACTGTTAAAATGACAAACCAAATAAAATTATTTTGATATGAAACTTTGGTTATATCAGTAATATTTATATCTATTGATATCCATACGGTTGTATCGATGAATTGTTTTAAAAAAAAATGAAACACCAATTCAAAACTAAACAGTAGTTAGTTAACTAGTCAAACTGATGTTAACACTTAAATGGAAAATCAAATAAAATTATTTTGATCTGAAACTTTGGTTATATCATTAATATGTACATCTATTGACATCTATATGGTTGGATCGATGAAAAATATTTTTATAAAAATCGAAATACAAATTCACGACTAAACACTAGTTAGCTATACTAGTCAAACTGATGTTTGACTACTAAAATGATGCTTGACTACTAAAATGGTAAACAAAATAAAATTATTTTGATATGAAACTTTGGTTATATCACTAACATATATAAATTTTAACATCCATATGGTTGAATTGATCAATAATATATTAAAAAAATCAAAACACCAAATCAGGACTAAACACTACTTAACGGTACTAGTCGAACTGATACTTGACCGTTAAAATGGCAAAGAAAAATAATTTTTTTGATATGAAACTTTGGTTATATGAGTAACATATATAAATTTTGACATCCATATGGTTGGATCGATGAAAAATCTTTTTAAAAAATATCAAAATACCAATTCAGGACTAAACGCTATTTAGCGGTACTAGTGAAACTAATGCTTGACTGTTAAAATGGCAAACCAAATAAAATTATTTTAATTTAAAACTTTGATAATATCATAACATGTATCACATGTACAAATATTTATGATGATGAAAAAATATAGGTGATATGAGAATTTTAATTTTTTTTAATGGATAATAGAAACATTAAATTTTGATCGGTATAAAGATTTCGCGCAAGAAAATATAATATAAAAATTTGGTCGGTGTAAAGTTTCCGGACAACAAAATATAATATAAAATTAAACCTAATCCTAAATTCGACCATACACTCTTTTAGTGAAATGTGGTCAAATCTTGTAAATTTAAATTTGAAACTATTTATTTAATATGTATTAATGTAAATTTATAATATTTATTTAAATATTTCTTAGATTTTTATTTTTGATGGTGTATCAAAGGATAAATAAAAAAATGAAAGTAATTTATCGGTATAACTAAGTAGAGATATCTAAACAACATTTGACAAAATATCAAATTAGAAAAGAATTCTAGGATAGAGCAAATTATATTAAATTTTCATAAATATCGGGCGAACTGCCAATTTTTGTTAAATATGGGGTTTGTTTTTTTTATAAAGAGTAGCACTTCATCTAGGTGCCCCCCCTCAAATTTGCTTTGATTTACGACATCACAATGGAATGTACTGGTCTACCTAATTTTGGTAAACTATTATAATGATAGATTGTTACGTGAGTTGGGCTTAAATTTTTTTTAATTGGGCTAGACTTGTAGAAGGCCAGAATGAAGACTACATATTAAATGGGCATAGAAAATTTGACATGGGCTGGATCCAACCCTCGCCCAGCGTAGTCCCGTGCAAAAATTAAAAGTAAAGTTGTAGCTAATGTCATTGAGGCTTTAATTAATGTAGGCTTTAATTATTGTATTCGTCCACTGTGGCACTGAATTGAAATAACAACACTGTCATTCATGAATTGAGTAGGTATATGTTGATTTTCTTAATGTAACATATAAAAACTTTCCAGTAAATCTAGAAAAATATATTAATTTCAATTATCTCGAGTACATTCATGTATTCATTTAATGATGCTTCACTACTTTGCACAATGGATTCAAACACATATATAAACTATAATTACAGATATAATCTAAAATTAAAGAAGAATAGATTTTGTATTTTTTTGTGAGGAAAGATTTTTTCTTATATAAATTGCACCATAATACAATATCGCGAATACGTGATTTCTTTCATTTTTATTTGAAGGGTGGAGTAGGTTTTAGTACCATGGGCTAAGTTTTATAGCACGAAGAATGATTTTATATCGAGTATATTTTATAGAATGGATTAGGTTTAAGTATTATGAAGTAAGTTTTGGAGTACTTAGCTAGAGCATTTAGTATGGTGGAGAGTAGGTTTTTCAGAATGGAATTATTTTCTATAAATAGTAGGTTTTGTATTAATAAGTAGTTGAAGTAGGTTTTATATTACACATTATGATTGGAAGTGAGATGTAGTTTTTTTTAAAATTGTAAATTGAAGAAAAAGATGTGTGAGTAGGTTTTTCTTAACTATGTAGATTTTGTAATATTGGAGTATGTTTTGTACTTGTGAGTACCTTTTGCAGAATGAAGTCTTAGTATATATATAATATTTTAATGTAAAATAAAGTAAAACTAGATTATGTAAATATTTTATATGGGGAATGACTTATAATTTATAAAGCATGTTGTGGATTTTACGTCGCACAATAATTAAAAAATGCAACTTATATAATGATTTACACGTTGAATTTTGAGGAGGGAGACATATTATGGTCATTTGACTCTATTTTATACGCCAGTTCATAAAACGTCAAACGTATATTATGGATATATACGTTAGTTCATTATTTTCCAAGATATAAAGGTGCTACACATGATTGAGATGTCCATCGGTCATTTCGATATCGAATATATAAGATTATGTCTTTATATATATATCACAAGAAAAATGTCAATAAATAATGGTTCACAACTGATATGTAAAATGCTAAAAATTGAGTAAAAGATCCCTATTTTTCACATCGGTTTTGGCACCGATGTTTACTAACAATTTTAACAACAGTTCCATTTCAGCAACCGATGTTTTAAACATTCATTAATGGAAACCCATTACTTTTATCTTTTAACAGCCTAAGAGGCATTTGATTTGGAAATTTGAATGAGCCGTAAATGGAATTGAAATAAAATGATTGGTAAAAATTATATGGTTTACCATCTATGTGTATTGATGTTTATATTTCCACCCATGAAATTATAAATCCAAACACGCTCATTTAGGGATTGAGCTACCTATTAAGGTTAAGGGGCTAACCACTAACCAACCCCTATTCATTTTTCATTATTGTGTTGGTTAACCAGGTACATCAAATTTCATTATATGATTTTTATACAACAAATAAAATAAATTTGAGGAAACATATTTATACAAATAGTAGGTGGATGTCACCTGATTCAAGTATATATAATATATAAAGAAAAAACAAATATAAGCTATGTATATTGTACTATATTATACAATAAATATTAAAATTTTGGTTGGTATAGTTATGTGTTAATTTAGTTAATTACTCTTATATTTAAAATATTCTAATTTTATTCTAATTATAATGATATTATTCAAATCAATTTATTAATTGATGTCATTAAGAATTTTATAATTGAAGTAGTTAAAGATCAAAAGAAGATTAGGTAATCAATTCACTGATGAAGGCACAATTTTCTCACCCCTACTCTAGACACACTTTTCATCGATTAAAAAAATATCTTATCTATAATTTGTAATATATTGTAATATTATATTATAATTATCGAAACATTAAAAATTTGGTCGGTATAAAAATTTTAGGCAACAAAATAATATATAAAAATTTGGTATGTATAAACTGAAATTACACCTAGAGGGGGTGAATAGGTGATTATGGCTAACTATGATTACTTTTTAATTTTACCCGATAATAGCTTACTGAGATTTTACCAACAGAACTATAATCTGACAATGATAGTAAGCTGAGATAACTAAATGCAATACAGAATATAATGTGCAGAAAAGTAAATAGAACACACAAGAATTTTAGCCAGGTTCGACCCCTAATCCCCAATGGTCTACGTCCCGGTCCCTTACCAAACTTGGTAAGCGAATATATTATTGATCAATAAAAGTTACAACTACAAGATACAACAATATATCTCCTTTTATACCCGCTGCTGATAATGGCTTGCTGAAACCCTGTTTAAGAACCTACTCTCTAAGTATTATACTACCCCGTAGTACAAACTCCTCTAGCAAGTACCACTAAACCCTTGTTTCTCTTAGCCAACTTATCCAGTAACTAATCAATACAATTTGAACAATACAAATCAATGATAAAGTTTACAACTCAAACTATAGACTCTCTTCAATAAATACGTGTATATAATTAGGAGCTCGAGAGTATTTTGAAATCAATAAAGATCAGGAGTTTTATGTGTTCTTGCTTGCCAAGTCGTCAGTCATAAAACTGCAAGAAACCACATATATAACCACACATTAACGTTTGAAACATTCTCAACAAATTACAACGGCTAGAATCCAATTCTACCATTTAAGATCATTGGGATGGTTTCCAACGTTCATGTGTACGTTAGATAGAAGAGAAAGAAGGATGAACAACATTCAGAAAACATCTCTTCTATTTTGTAGAGTATAAAACGTTTTAACAGAAGATAGAAGATAGAGTTTGAAAGAAAAACAAACTTCTATTCTTTAGGAAATCAATTTGAATAAGTAAAAATGAAATATACTTGAGCTCTATATCTATAATGCACGTATATTTATTAGAGAAGTCCTTACAAATGATATAAAAGAAGTTCCTATAAAATCTCCATGAAATTCGACTTCCTTATTGAATCTGGACTGTGCATCTTAACTTGCTGTTATTCTGACACTATTGATCATAGCTTGCTGAGATACAAATTTGTCTTATAACAGCTTGCTATAATTATGCTTAGAATGACAAAGTCATTAAGCTGATTACCTGAAAACAAGCTTGGATAACAGTATTATAGCTTACTGTGTTGATCATCAAAACTAAGGGATTTACAATCTCCCCCTTTTTGATGATTACACACATCTAGGAGAATTTATAAAACTCCCCTAAATCTATGCATATCTCAAAATATAAATTAACACTTAAGATATCACAATCAGCATAATAAACGTCTTAACAGATTCCCAAAATCAGTAGTAACAGCTTATGCATAAACAAGTCTTAAAAACAAAAATAGCCACACACAAGTTAACCAAACCACATAAACAAAAATCATCAAATCAAGTACCAGATGCAACAACTCTTAAAAACCACAGAGACTTCAACAAAAACTAAATCAAGTTCAGAAATTGAGTACTTAAAAGAAATTCTCCTAAGTTCTCCCTCTTATATCATCAAAAGCAGATTAGTCTTCCTGAGGAGAATTGACAGCTGCATCCTCTTTTGGTGAAAGAAACTCATCTTGCTTCTCCTGTTGTTCCAAATCTTCAGTAGCATCCGCAAGATCATCCAAGCCAGTGTCTAAATCTGCATTTGACTGAGAAGCTGAAGGTTTCTGAGTAGACATGAAGTTCAGCAAAATATCCTTTAAGCCTTTAACCTCTGTCTTGAGCTGGTTAATTTGCTCAGTAGTGGCAGCAACATGACCAAACAACAAGGTATTATCATCTTGAATACCTTTTAGCAGCTGCATCATCTCAACAATTTGAGTAAAGGTTGAAGGCTCAGCTACAGCAGGAGACTCAGGAACAATGGTAGGCAAAATCCTAACCAACTCTCCATTGTCAATTTGTAAATTAGACTGAGCTAACACTTTAGCATCCAAAACTTCCTTAACACTCTCCTTAACAGCACTCTTAAGTTCAATCTTAAAGAATTCAAATACCTTGGTAAGCATTAAACCATAAGGAAGTCCAATCTTTTTCTGATTAACAGTAGCAATTATATTCTTTAGAACTAGATCTGACAAATCAAAAGCCCTACCAGCTAGGAGCATAGAAACCAGAGTAACATCTTGACAACTAAAGGTTAATTTATTCCCACCCCTAGGACAAACATTAGCCCTACAGATTTTAAACAACAAATGTGCCATAGGAGTTACTTGAGTAGTGGAAGGGGGCTGAGGGTTTTCTTCTACTGTAACATCAGATCCTAACAGCAACTTAAATTGATCCAACAAAGCAAAATCAGGGAATGACACATATCCTTTTCCAGTAAAAATATCAATCTCAGAGGGATTCTCAAACTTGATGATTGAACTTAAAATTGGAGGGTTAAGCCTAATTTTCTTGTCATGCACAGTTGTAATACAGTTCCCATACTTATCTTCAATCAAATTTGCATAGAATTCATGAATTAAATCAGGATAGTAGACCTTAGGCATTTCGACGATAAAAGAATCCATACCCAAATTATGAAACAAAAGTAAGGCACCGGAGTTTTGAAAAAGCTTACCAACAATCGGAATTCTAGGGATAATAGGACGAACATCAAAGGCATTTTTAGTGAATCGTTGTTGAAGATCAGGAGAATCAAACACCAAAGATTGCTTAAGTTTCTTCGAATCAGGGGTGTGAGAGACTTCTTCATCGCTCTAGTAACCCAAATCAACCACTGTAGTATCCATCTTGGAGGAAGTACACTTGCCCAGAATACCAGAATTTCTAGTAGCATGAACCATTGTATGGAACTGAACTGGTGATTTTGATTGATCGGAGTGGCGGTAGATTGAGAAAGCTGAGATGCGGTGTGAAATAAAACCCTAACCCGTGCTTATTTTAATGATATTTAGGGGAGAGTTTAGGATAAAAATTAAAAACAAATTATAGTTATTCTAAAATCTAACACTTATCAATATAACAATTTACATTTATCTTAATCACCGCAATTAGCATTTAGATCACTTAATAAATAAATCAGCATATCATGCAAATATTTAGCCATAATTAAAAAGATAATGACATATCATAATTAAAAAATAACTTAAGCAAAAAAGTGTCATTTTAATAACCCATCATAGTAAGCTAACATGAAAAATAATAATAAGCCAACATTACCAAATTTCCGATGATAGCTTGCCATTATACACTGCACATGCCAAGTTCCCTTCGAATGGTAGAAAATCTTGCTTCTCCAAGGGGTTTTGTAAAGATATCTGCCAATTGATATTCAGTAGGTACAAAAACTAATTCAATCTTACCTTTGGCAGCATTATCTCTCAAGAAATGGTGACGAATATCAATATGCTTTGTTCTTGAGTGATTAACCGGATTCTTTGATATGTTGATGGTGCTAGTGTTGTCACAATAGATTGGAACTTTGCCACACTTGATTCCAAAATCTCGAAGAGTCTGAATCATCCACAAAATTTGAGAGCAACAGCTACCAGCTGCCAAATACTCACCTTCTGCTGTGGATAATGCAACTGAAGTTTGTATCTTACTTTTCCAAGATACTGAGACTTTGTCCTAAGTATGTACAAACACCACTTGTGCTCTTTCTATCAGTTTGACATCCTGCATAGTCATCATCACTATACCCCACAAGATCGAATGTGCTTGTAATAGGATAAAATAACCCAAGATTAATAATCTCACTTAAATATCGAAATATTTTTTTAACTGTATTTAAGTGTGATTCCTTAGGTTTTGCTTGAAAACGAGCACAAACACATACACTATACATGATATCAGGTCTAGAGGATGTTAAGTACAATAAACTACCAATCATACCTCTATACTTCTTGATATCAACATCTTTACCTTTCTCATCCGATGTCAGCTTGCTGTTTTGGTTCATTGGAGTAAATTTCGGCTTGACATTGTCAAAACCAAATCTAGTCAGCAAGTTCTTTACATATTTTGATTGATGAACATATATGCCATCCTTTAATTGCTTAATTTGGAGTCCCAAAAAATAATTGAGCTCACCCATCATGCTCATGTCAAATTCACTGCGCATACACTTAGAAAACCACTCACACATATAATCATTAATGGATCCAAAGATTATATCATCTACATATATCTGGACAATCAAAATATCATCACCATTTTGCCTAGTAAATAAAGTAGGATCAATTTTACCTCAAATGAAGCCATTTTTGATCAAAAACTTACCAAGCCTCTTGTACCAAGCCCTTGGTGCTTGCTTTAAGCTATATAATGCCTTCTTGAGCTTGTAAACATAGTCTGGATGTTGTTCATGTTCAAAACCAGGGGGTTGCTTGACATAAACTTCCTCTTCCAGAAATCCATTAAGAAAAGCACTTTTGACGTCCATTTGATGTAGCTTGATCTTCTTGTAGCATGCATAAGTAAGAAGCATCCTAATTGATTCCAATCTAGCTACTGGAGCATAAGTTTGATCAAAGTCAATGCCTTCTTATTGGTTGTACCCTTGTGCCACGAGCCTTGCTTTATTTCGAGTAACAATACCAAATTCATCCACTTTATTCTTGAAAATCCATTTTGTACCAATGACTGAAGTATTCCTTGGTGGCTTGACAAGTTCCCAAACATCACATCGTTCGAATTGATTGAGTTCTCTTGCATAGCCGTGATCCAATTTTCATCTTCGAGTGCTTCTTTGACATTCTTGGGTTCCTCTTGAGCTAGGAATGCAGCATAAGCACAAAAATTTGTATTGCCTTTCTTGTCTTGAGTCCATCAGAAATATCACCAATAACCTGTTCTGGAGGGTGATTCTTCACTGTCCGTGTAGCTTTTGGCAATGAATGATTTGAGATATCTTCATGTGAGGTCTTCCTTATCTTAGATGGAGGAGCTAAGTCTTCACCATCATAGATTGGCATTTTATCCTTTGCTCTATTTCCTCTAGGACCATCAAGAGTCATCTTTTCCATCTTTGGAATAGAAGTTTTCGCTTGCTGATTTCCAGAGGCAGTTTCAATTTTAGCTTGCTGTTTTCCAGAATCAGTCTCTGTTTCAGCTTGTTGTTTTGGAGTAGCCTTCTCTGTTTCAGCTTGCTGTTGTCCAGCTTCACCTGCATCATCTTCCTCGTCTCTTGGAAGATCATTGTTAGGTTCTTGAAAAGTAACATCTATAGATTCCTCAACAATATGCTTAGACAAATTATAAACTCTATAGGATTTACTATTCATAGAATAACCAAGAAAAATAGCTTCATAAGATTTAGCATCGAATTTACCATCATTACCAATTGTCTTGAGAACAAAATACTTTGAGCCAAAAATCTTGAAGTAACTGATGTTGGGTTTCTTTTTCTTGAGCAATTCATATGGAGTCTTCTCCAAAATAGGTCTTATCAATAATCTATTCAGAACATAGCATTCTGTGTCGACTGCTTCTGCCCAAAAACTTCTAGGTAACTTGCTTTCTTGCAACAATGTCCTTGTTGTCTCTTGCACTGACCTATTCTTGCGTTTCACCACACCATTTTGTTGTGGAGTCCTTGGATCTGAGAATTCATGTGATATTCCTCTTTCTTCACAATAAGTAACAAAGTGTTTTTGAAATTCACCACCTCGATCACTCCTTATACCTACAGGCTTTGTATTGAGCTTATTCTCAAGTAATTTAATTAGTTTCTCCAACTCATTAAAAAGCAGCATCTTTAGTTTTAAGAAATAATACCCATGTAAATGAGAATAATCATCAACAATTACAAAACCATATTGCTTACCTCCTATACTTTTATAGGCTTCTGGACCAAATAAGTCTAAATGCAAAAGTTCTAAGGGTTTAGAAGTAGATACCATTTTCTTTGCTTTGTGAGTACTTCTAATTTGCTTGCCTAATTGGCATGCAGAACACACCTCAGTCTTGATATACTTGATTTTGGGTAAACCTCTGACTAGCTTCTTCTTTGAAAGCTTGTAAGCAAGTCCATGTGAGCATGACCCAATCTTCTATGCCAAACATAAGGATCAGTGTCTATTGTAGCAAGACAGCAAGCTGTTTTCTGCAACTCAAAGTCCAAAATATATATATTCCCTTCCCTTCTTTTCCAAGGATTTGAAGAGTTTTTCTATCACCAATAGTCACTCTTCCACCCTTTTCATCTGAAGACTCAGGAATTGTGCTTTGTCTCCACTCATATGTCTAGTACATCCGCTATCCAAGATCCATTGAGTTGATTTGACTCGAGCGGCAAGACATATCTACAAACAAATAAAACAACTCAACCTTTTGGTACCCAAAGTTTGTTGGGTCCGACATGGTTAGTAGATAAAATATATAAAACATGTAAATCAGATTTCTTTATCCATTTTTGGATAAATCTAGGTGATTTAACTCTGCCAGCCTGATGATAGTGATATGTCTTTGTTCTGCCATTCTGACCATAATAAGCCATTTTCTAATTGTTCCTCCATGGTATGATGTCTGAACATTCTGAGCTCTGCAATTTTTTTTCAGATGTCCCTTCTTTCCACATCTGTTGTATATCTTCCAAGGCATAGCATAATTATAGGGTATGCCATGTTTTCCTTCATATCTTAGAGCCTTGTCCTTCTTGTTTGCATTCATTCCAATTCCTTCTCTGACCAGTGGAATATTTGTGTTGTTCATCATTGACTTGAGACTCTCTTCTCCTTGAACAAAAGATCTCATGCCCCTTTTCAGATCCTCAACTTTGTGAGCAGATCAATCTTTTCAGCTTGCTGACTTATGATTTCAGCTTGCTGAGATGGTTCTTCTGCTTGATTTGAAGGTGTTGCATCTATTGATTCTCTGAGTTTGAACAGCTCCAAACATTCATCCCTTGCTTCAATCTCCTTCTTTAACTCTGTGATCTTCATTAATTGAGTCTTGTTCCTTTTGAGGAGAATTTTGTTGAAGTTTTCCATATGACTGACTTTAGCTTGAAGATCCTTGATTTCAGCCTCTTTGTCAGCTTGTGTAGGTACCTTCTTGTCAATCCAAGTATCCACTTTGTTCATCAAATCTTGAACCATAGTCTTGAGATAATTATTCTTCTCTTTTAGCTTGCTATTTTCAGCTTTAAGAGAATAATATTCTCCCATAAATACATTCTCACATTCCTGCATAGTTAGTGGTTCCAAAACAATATCTTCAGAAGATAAATTATATTTACAAGAGTTTACCTCACTCTGATCTTCTTCTGAATCACTTTCTAGGTATCCACTTTCTGAATTTCCTCAAACAGAATCATTATCAAGTCCAACTAGGGCAAGATTAATCATATCTACACTTGAATCATCACTGGAAACCGAGTCATCATCACTCCAAGTCATTAGAGCTTTAGCTTTCTTCTTATCCTTGATGACAGTTTGCTGTTTTGACATCAATTTGTAGCAGTCCCGCTTATAATGGCCTAGCTTTCCACATTCAAAGCATGTCTGATCTTTAGAATCCTGTTGACCTTTTTGTTGTTGGAAAATCTGCCTTTATCTCTTTTCAGCCTGTCATTCTTCTCGATCATCTTCCTGATCTTCCTGGATATTAAAGCTGATTCTACAATCCGACTCATCTTCAGATTCCAGTAAGCTACATTAGTGTGAAGAGCTAACTGCTTCATTTGAGCAACTGGAGCTTGCATAGAACTTGATTGGCTTTCCTTGATTTTGCTTTCAAATTGTTCTAATTATGCAAAAACAGCCAATTGATCCATAGTATCTATAGTTGAAGAGGGTTCCAAAGCGGTTACCTTCGGTTCATAGATAAATGGCACAACACTAAGTATCTTCATGTTAATTTCCTCTTAAGGGATATGTTTGCCAAGTTGCTTTAAGGCATTCAGATTTGTCTGGAATCTAACTTGACTTCTCGAATATTTTCTCCATCTCGAAGCTTGAATTTCCAACTCATTCATTAGTTGCTCATTTCACCTTTTTTAAGCTCTTGGATCCTTCGTGATACAATTCCAAAGTATCCCATATCTCTTTTAGCTGATTGCATGAAGAGACTTTATCACATTCACTAGGACATAACCCATTCATGAGAGAATTCCTAGCCTTTCCATTTGAAACTGTATTTGAGTAATTCAGCCTCCGTGAGATCATCAATGTCTTTCACTTTTCCTTCTTTGTCCTGAATTCAAATGGACCCTTCTGAACAATTCTCAAAGCTAGTGGCTCCCTGGATAGATACACTTCCATGTGACCTTTCCACATGTTGTAGTTTTCTATACCAAGCAAAAGAGGTGCCCGATAATCCGAGGTTCCTTCGGGATATTTGTCAGCCATTTTAATCGAATACTATTCCTGTTACGGAAAGATTAGTATACCAAAGCTCTGATACCAACTGAAATTACACCTAGAGGGGGGTGAATAGGTGATTATGGCTAACTAGGATTACTTTTAAATTTTACCCGATAATAGCTTACTGAGATTTTACCAATAGAACTATAATCTGACAATGATAGTAAGTTGAGATCACTAAATGCAATGCAGAATATAATGTGCAGAAAAGTAAATAGAACACACAAGAATATAGCCAGGTTCGACCCCTAATCCCCTATGGTCTACGTCCTGGTCCCTTACCAAACTTGGTAAGAAATATTATTGATCAATGAAAGTTACAACTACAAGATACAACAATATATCTCCCTTTATCCCAGCTGCTGATAATGGCTTGCTGAAACCCTGTTTAAGAACCTGCTCTCTAAGTACTATACTATCCCGTAGCATAAACTCCTCTAGCAAGTACCACTAAACCCTTGTTTCCCTTAACCAGCTTATCCAACAACTAATTAATACAATTTGAACAATACAAATCAATGATAAAGTTTACAACTCAAACTATAGACTCTCTTCAATAAATACGTGTATATAATTAGGAGCTCGAGAGTATTTTGAAATCAATAAAGATCAGGAGTTGTATGTGTTCTACTTTCAAGTCGTCAGTCATAAAACTGCAAGAAACCACATATATAACCACACATTAACGTTTGAAACATTCTCAACATATATTACGTGTATACATTCTCAACAAAGTATAACAAAGATCAAGAGTTGTATGTGTACCATTTAAGATCGTTGGGATGGTTTCCAACGTTCATGTGTACGTTAGATAGAAGAGAAAGAAGGATGAACAACATTCAGAAAACATCT
The DNA here is from genome assembly GCF_009905375.1 of Apium graveolens. Lineage (NCBI taxonomy): Eukaryota > Viridiplantae > Streptophyta > Magnoliopsida > Apiales > Apiaceae > Apium > Apium graveolens. Next base: position 160,641 of record NW_027419413.1, read on the forward strand.
CTTCTATTTTGTAGAGTATAAAACGTTTTAACAAAAGATAGAAGATAGAGTTTGAAAGAAAAACAAACTCCTATTCTTTAGGAAATCAATTTGAATATGTAAAAGTGAAATACTTGAGCTCTATATCTATAATGCACGTATATATTAGAGAAGTCCTTACAACTGATATAAAAGAAGTTCCCATAAAATCTCCATGAAATTCGACTTCCTTGTTGAATCTGGACTATGCATCTTAGCTTGCTGTTATTCTGACACTGTTGATCATAGTTTGCTGAGATACAAATTTGTCTTATAACAGCTTGCTACAATTATGCTTAAAATGACAAAGTCATTAAGCTGATTACCTGTAAACAAGCTTGGATAACAGTATTATAGCTTGCTGTATTGATCATCAAAACTAAGAGATTTACATAAACATCTCATGAAACAAACTGATATATATATGCTAGTGCAAAAAATTATAATATTAGACGAGATGAATGAAATTAAATAAAAATATAATTTGTTGTTCGGTATAATGGTTTAAATAAATATACTTTTCATCTCGGGTAAGACAAAATACTATTGATCAGGAAAAATAATGGGTATGTCGCTGAAATAAAATTAAAAATATAATTGGTCTGACTTAAAAATCTATACTATTGAATTAACCTATTAAAAATTTAAAATAAAATACACATTTTTGGTCGATTTAATGACATCGGATTAAAGTAAAACATAACATCATCCCCGCTAAGCGAATATAATATTCAATGGAGCTAAAATATAATTAAAAGTAATTAGATGGTAGAGACACCTAGTATTAATAAAAGTTAAATATGCATAAATAATTGTACACAAAATTAACTCATCTAGATATTTATTTTTAAACAAAGCAGTTACATATAATGACACATATCCAAAAGAAAAATCGAAAAACTAATTGACTTAAACACCTAAAATATGAAAACAATTAAATAATTATAATTAACAACACATTAACACATGCACAATTTTTATAAACATTAAAATTTACACAAAATGTGTTTAACTAATTAATTTTAAAAAAATAACTACATATGCAACATATTGAGATCCTTATGTCCATTAATTTTGTCCCCATATCCTAAAAATAACTATGTAATTAACATGTTCTAATGGTCTAGATAGTAAAATACAGAATTACTCCATCACAAATGGTGAACATGCAAAATGATCACTCTATGGTACCTAGATAATGGATCCTGTAGTCACATGACTGGCTTCAAATCGAAGTTCATGGAGCTGAATGAGCATATGCGTGGCCTGGTAAGTTTGGAGATGGAGGTTCATTATTTTTTAAGACATAAAAAAAATGAATGTGGTTCTCAAAGAGAGAGTATAATTATTTATTATATTAGCTTATAACCCATGTGATGCACGATTTTTCTAAAATTTACCTGATCAATTTTTAAAAAATTATGAATTTATTTTTAAAAAATTTAATGTACTTATCTTGTTACTTTGATGTTTGTATTTATATTCTTATTATTTTTATAGTTTGTTACAATATTATTTAACAAATATATGTAATGAATTATTACATATATCATAAATTTTTTAAAAATGGAATGTAAAGAAGCAAAGGAGGGAGCTTGTAGAACGCTGTTATGTTGGGACGATGTTGGAGAAAGAAAATTGTTAGGGCCTGAATTAATCGTGTAACTACGGAAAAAGTCAAATTGATGTAACAAAGAATTTTGACATCTCAAAGTAGATAGAAGAGTTACGCAGACAAGGATCATCGAGAAATGATGTTTAAGGAAGGGGATTTTATATTTCATAAAATTTCTCCCTGGAAGGGCGTTATGAGATTCGGGAAGAAAGGAAAGTTAAGTCCACGTTATATTGGACCGTTTGAGATTCTTAGACGGGTTGGAGAAGTGGCATATAAGTTAGCACTACGCCTAGTCTAGGGCATTTTTACAACGTTTTCACGTGTCATACCTAATAAGAAAGTATGTTTCGGACCCATCGCATATAATTAATTATGAACCAATAGAAATTCAGGAAAATATGCAGTATGAAGAACAACCTGTTGAAATAGTCGATCGTCGTGAGCAAAAATTGAGAAATAAGGTTATATCTCTCGTGAAGGTGATTTGGCAAAATTACGAGATAGAGGAAGCAACTTGGGAACCCGAAGAGATGATGAGAGCAAATTATCC
>NW_027419414.1:0-4325 GCF_009905375.1 Apium graveolens
TCTCCGATACTGAGTCGGGATGCATTATGGATATTTTCACATACTTTAATCCATATTGATATTTTAATTTGAACCGAGCCATATTTCGCGGAATTCGGACGAGAAACGAGTAGATTTGGCTGAAATAGAGTTTTCGGTGAAAACTCAAAGGGGTTAGTACACGGTTTTTTCTCCGATACTGAGTCGGGATGCATTATGGATATTTTCACATACTTTAATCCATATTGATATTTTAATTTGAACCGAGCCATATTTCGCGGAATTCGGACGAGAAACGAGTAGATTTGGCTGAAATGGAGTTTTCGGTGAAAACTCAAAGGGGTTAGTACACGGTTTTTTTCCGATACTGAGTCGGGATGCATTATGGATATTTTCACATACTTTAATCCATATTGATATTTTAATTTGAACCGAGCCATATTTCGCGGAATTCGGACGAGAAACGAGTAGATTTGGCTGAAATGGAGTTTTCGGTGAAAACTCAAAGGGGTTAGTACACGGTTTTTTCTCCGATACTGAGTCGGGATGCATTATGGATATTTTCACATACTTTAATCCATATTGATATTTTAATTTGAACCGAGCCATATTTCGCGGAATTCGGACGAGAAACGAGTAGATTTGGCTGAAATGGAGTTTTCGGTGAAAACTCAAAGGGGTTAGTACACGGTTTTTTCTCCGATACTGAGTCGGGATGCATTATGGATATTTTCACATACTTTAATCCATATTGATATTTTAATTTGAACCGAGCCATATTTCGCGGAATTCGGACGAGAAACGAGTAGATTTGGCTGAAAGAGTTTTCGGTGAAAACTCAAAGGGGTTAGTACACGGTTTTTTCTCCGATACTGAGTCGGGATGCATTATGGATATTTTCACATACTTTAATCCATATTGATATTTTAATTTGAACCGAGCCATATTTCGCGGAATTCGGACGAGAAACGAGTAGATTTGGCTGAAATGGAGTTTTCGGTGAAAACTCAAAGGGGTTAGTACACGGTTTTTTCTCCGATACTGAGTCGGGATGCATTATGGATATTTTCACATACTTTAATCCATATTGATATTTTAATTTGAACCGAGCCATATTTCGCGGAATTCGGACGAGAAACGAGTAGATTTGGCTGAAATGGAGTTTTCGGTGAAAACTCAAAGGGGTTAGTACACGGTTTTTTCTCCGATACTGAGTCGGGATGCATTATGGATATTTTCACATACTTTAATCCATATTGATATTTTAATTTGAACCGAGCCATATTTCGCGGAATTCGGACGAGAAACGAGTAGATTTGGCTGAAATGGAGTTTTCGGTGAAAACTCAAAGGGGTTAGTACACGGTTTTTTCTCCGATACTGAGTCGGGATGCATTATGGATATTTTCACATACTTTAATCCATATTGATATTTTAATTTGAACCGAGCCATATTTCGCGGAATTCGGACGAGAAACGAGTAGATTTGGCTGAAATGGAGTTTTCGGTGAAAACTCAAAGGGGTTAGTACACGGTTTTTTCTCCGATACTGATCGGGATGCATTATGGATATTTTCACATACTTTAATCCATATTGATATTTTAATTTGAACCGAGCCATATTTCGCGGAATTCGGACGAGAAACGAGTAGATTTGGCTGAAATGGAGTTTTCGGTGAAAACTCAAAGGGGTTAGTACACGGTTTTTTCTCCGATACTGAGTCGGGATGCATTATGGATATTTTCACATACTTTAATATTGATATTTTAATTTGAACCGAGCCATATTTCGCGGAATTCGGACGAGAAACGAGTAGATTTGGCTGAAATGGAGTTTTCGGTGAAAACTCAAAGGGGTTAGTACACGGTTTTTTCTCCGATACTGAGTCGGGATGCATTATGGATATTTTCACATACTTTAATCCATATTGATATTTTAATTTGAACCGAGCCATATTTCGCGGAATTCGGACGAGAAACGAGTAGATTTGGCTGAAATGGAGTTTTCGGTGAAAACTCAAAGGGGTTAGTACACGGTTTTTTCTCCGATACTGAGTCGGGATGCATTATGGATATTTTCACATACTTTAATCCATATTGATATTTTAATTTGAACCGAGCCATATTTCGCGGAATTCGGACGAGAAACGAGTAGATTTGGCTGAAATGGAGTTTTCGGTGAAAACTCAAAGGGGTTAGTACACGGTTTTTTCTCCGATACTGAGTCGGGATGCATTATGGATATTTTCACATACTTTAATCCATATTGATATTTTAATTTGAACCGAGCCATATTTCGCGGAATTCGGACGAGAAACGAGTAGATTTGGCTGAAATGGAGTTTTCGGTGAAAACTCAAAGGGGTTAGTACACGGTTTTTTCTCCGATACTGAGTCGGGATGCATTATGGATATTTTCACATACTTTAATCCATATTGATATTTTAATTTGAACCGAGCCATATTTCGCGGAATTCGGACGAGAAACGAGTAGATTTGGCTGAAATGGAGTTTTCGGTGAAAACTCAAAGGGGTTAGTACACGGTTTTTTCTCCGATACTGAGTCGGGATGCATTATGGATATTTTCACATACTTTAATCCATATTGATATTTTAATTTGAACCGAGCCATATTTCGCGGAATTCGGACGAGAAACGAGTAGATTTGGCTGAAATGGAGTTTTCGGTGAAAACTCAAAGGGGTTAGTACACGGTTTTTTCTCCGATACTGAGTCGGGATGCATTATGGATATTTTCACATACTTTAATCCATATTGATATTTTAATTTGAACCGAGCCATATTTCGCGGAATTCGGACGAGAAACGAGTAGATTTGGCTGAAATGGAGTTTTCGGTGAAAACTCAAAGGGGTTAGTACACGGTTTTTCTCCGATACTGAGTCGGGATGCATTATGGATATTTTCACATACTTTAATCCATATTGATATTTTAATTTGAACCGAGCCATATTTCGCGGAATTCGGACGAGAAACGAGTAGATTTGGCTGAAATAGAGTTTTCGGTGAAAACTCAAAGGGGTTAGTACACGGTTTTTTCTCCGATACTGAGTCGGGATGCATTATGGATATTTTCACATACTTTAATCCATATTGATATTTTAATTTGAACCGAGCCATATTTCGCGGAATTCGGACGAGAAACGAGTAGATTTGGCTGAAATGGAGTTTTCGGTGAAAACTCAAAGGGGTTAGTACACGGTTTTTTCTCCGATACTGAGTCGGGATGCATTATGGATATTTTCACATACTTTAATCCATATTGATATTTTAATTTGAACCGAGCCATATTTCGCGGAATTCGGACGAGAAACGAGTAGATTTGGCTGAAATGGAGTTTTCGGTGAAAACTCAAAGGGGTTAGTACACGGTTTTTTCTCCGATACTGAGTCGGGATGCATTATGGATATTTTCACATACTTTAATCCATATTGATATTTTAATTTGAACCGAGCCATATTTCGCGGAATTCGGACGAGAAACGAGTAGATTTGGCTGAAATGGAGTTTTCGGTGAAAACTCAAAGGGGTTAGTACACGGTTTTTTCTCCGATACTGAGTCGGGATGCATTATGGATATTTTCACATACTTTAATCCATATTGATATTTTAATTTGAACCGAGCCATATTTCGCGGAATTCGGACGAGAAAGAGTAGATTTGGCTGAAATGGAGTTTTCGGTGAAAACTCAAAGGGGTTAGTACACGGTTTTTTCTCCGATACTGAGTCGGGATGCATTATGGATATTTTCACATACTTTAATCCATATTGATATTTTAATTTGAACCGAGCCATATTTCGCGGAATTCGGACGAGAAACGAGTAGATTTGGCTGAAATGGAGTTTTCGGTGAAAACTCAAAGGGGTTAGTACACGGTTTTTTCTCCGATACTGAGTCGGGATGCATTATGGATATTTTCACATACTTTAATCCATATTGATATTTTAATTTGAACCGAGCCATATTTCGCGGAATTCGGACGAGAAACGAGTAGATTTGGCTGAAATGGAGTTTTCGGTGAAAACTCAAAGGGGTTAGTACACGGTTTTTTCTCCGATACTGAGTCGGGATGCATTATGGATATTTTCACATACTTTAATCCATATTGATATTTTAATTTGAACCGAGCCATATTTCGCGGAATTCGGACGAGAAACGAGTAGATTTGGCTGAAATGGAGTTTTCGGTGAAAACTCAAAGGGGTTAGTACACGGTTTTTTCTCCGATACTGAGTCGGGATGCATTATGGATATTTTCACATACTTTAATCCATATTGATATTTTAATTTGAACCGAGCCATATTTCGCGGAATTCGGACGAGAAATCGA
>NW_027419415.1:0-115043 GCF_009905375.1 Apium graveolens
CTAGCATATAGGGCAGAAGCAGTTGTTCCTGTGGAGATACGCACTCGTCTCCTAGAATCCAAGCATACAATGCTGAGGAAATGAAGAAGGGCAAAGGTTAGCCCTGGACTTGATAGATGAGGTACGAGATGCAGTGCATGCAAAGATCGTAGAATATCAGAAAAAGGCCTCCTTTTACTACAACCTAAGGGTCAAAGAAAGATTCTTTAAGCAAGGAGATTTGGTCATAAGGAAGGTGGAAGCTTCTGGAGTAGGACAAAAAGGAAAGCTCGTCCCGAATTGGGAAGGGCCATATAAGGTTAAGAGTGTTCAAGGGAGAGGAACTTATAAGTTGGAGACTATTGAAGGAGAAGAAATACCCCGGACTTGGCATGCTCAAAACCTAAAAGTTTACTCACGATAGTTTATACATACTATAGTTGTAACAAGGTTGAAAAGCACCTTGAAGTTTTGCTCGCTTAGGATTTCATATGTTATTAGACTATTATTTCAAATTCTAGTTCTACGAAGAATTATGTAAGGGATGGATCCCAAGAGTTTACAGTTAATAAAGTTTCCATAAACTTATCCTAGAACTGGTTGGCTCATCGCATGAATGTTTGAGTTTACTCATCTATTCTGGTACAAGTACGAGCAAATATAAGGGAAAGCTACGAAAAGGCTAGCAAACTAACTCCCATAAGATGGTACAAGTACTTAGAAAAAATGGTAAAAAGCAAGCAAACACTTAAAATAACATAAATAATCCCTGAAGGAAATAAGTTCAGAGTACAATTAGTTAAGATAAAAACAACAAACATAAAGTCTAAAAGACTAGAAATACTACTCCTCCATATTGGATCCATCCTTCCCCTGCTCCTTCTCAGTATCCTCCTTCTCAACATTAGCAGAAGGCTCGGCATCCTTTACAGGAGAATGAGAGGGTAGTACTGGGATCGAGGATACATTCATCATTCCGGGGGGGAGTTAAAGAGAGCATTCAGGCTTGTCTTCAGTCACTGGCTGTTCAGGACTTATAAAGTCCTTGGGATCTATTAAGCCAGGGTGTTTCTCAAACACTGCCTTCACAGCTGCATCCCACCCTTGGGTAAACTGAAGAGGATAAAGACTCTCATAGGAATTTCCATGAGATTTTTAAATTTCTCAGAATCCATTTAGTCATCAATGATGGTTTCTTTGTCACTCCGGAGCTTAACCAGCTCAATATGGGCCTTGAACAGCTCCTCCCCCTTTTAGCTTCTTCTCCAAAACCTCATCCCTCTCCTTCCACTTCTTCATCTCTCTCTCAAACTCATCTGAGTTCCCCTTCCAGGACCAAGCTTGATGAAGGGCCGCCTGGAAGTAGGTGTTGTTCTGCACAAAGAAGTATGATTTAACATAGATCTATAAACAAAGAGAGAAGTTGAAATTAAAAGGTAAGACAAAATGTTATCGTAGATTGGGCCTGAGAACCTAGGAGCTCAATGGACTCAATGTCACTCCCCGTGACAATATCAGTGAAATTATGGGGAGTTATGGAGTGGTAAGACCAATCCTTAGCATGTTTGGTGGATCCCATCACCGTATCACTCCTCCTAAAGCCCCAGTTGGGCCTGAAAGAATGCACCTTCAAGGGGGGATCCATATCATCCCCTAGTTCCACCACCGGAGCATGAGGCCTAAGAAAGATAGGAGCATCAGGCTTGCTCCTGGGGTCCTTATTGAGCTTGGCCCTCTTCTGGCGGCCATATTCTCCCTCCTTAGGCCTATTAATGTTATTAATGGTCTCGCAAGCTGAAATGAAAAAGGAAGAAAAATATTAAAATCTGGAAATGATTGAGTTTCAATAAAGAGAAAGAAAAGAAAAAAACTGGTTTAGATTACCCCTATCACTGGCCTTAGAAAGGCCCACTTTCTTCAAAGAGAACTCCTCTAAGAGAGTCCATGTATCTGTTTTTCCATCATCCGAAATGAGGGCTTGATAAGCAACCTCCTCCTCGTCAGTCAGCCTAATACTAGCAGAGCTGCCATCTACTACCTTGCAAAAGGGCCTACGAAAAAGGGTAGCCCAGTCGCCTCCAGCCCATGTTAACCTAACAAACTCGTCTCTCCACTTTGGGTTATTCTCGACAATGGAGTTACCATAAAAAATGTGGGAAATTTTGGGCCTTTAACGTAATAAAACCCAGCCCGGTTGAGTTAAAGCACTGTTATAGAACTAATTTTGTTTCCTAAAAACGGCGACTGAAAGAGGGAATTTATTCCTAAGACATAAAACCATAAAGCAAATAAAATTCCTCCATGGAGGGAGCTGACATGGGTTTATTTACACATCTGCAAGCAAACATGGGATGAATTCGTGGAAGGGGAACCTAAGACCCGCGGTTAAAGCTCCTCGATAAATAAAGATTGTATCCCGCTCCCAATTACATGTCCTATCCCCAGGGGCGGCTGGAGTAATTCTAAGGTTAGGGGGAGTCTGTACATGTGTTAAAAGCTTCTATCCTACCATCTAGCTCGTGAAAGGTATTATCATGGTTGTAAGAATCTAAGTCAGATAAAGATGGATATTCATCCCCTCTAGTGTTTATCATGTTTATAGAGAAGTATAAGGAGGGCGTATTTGAATGGCGGTACCTCTTTTTAAAGAATTCATCTTGGCCAGCTTAGCAAGGTCGCGATCTGCCATTGATATTCTTGGGAAGAAGGCTTGAAACCCAGAAATAGGTTGAAGATGGTGGAGCTGCGGTGGAAAACAACGCTGGAAATCGCCTTTCAAAGAGAAGAACTATAGAGATTTTTGAGAGGATTTGAGAAGTGGGAAGTGAAATGAGAATTCTCACTTATATAACCGAAAATTCAGGAATGTGAATCGACTAAAGCCCATAGAGGCAAGGCCCAATCTAAGAAAGCCAGCTAAAAAGGAAACTTCAGGGACATTCTAGAAACTGGAAAATGGAACTGAAAGGTCAAAAATCGACCAGAATTTCAATTAAAGTAATCGATCAGAGTCCTGATCGATGTGAATGAAACCCTAGTCGAATTTTCATTCGATTAAAGCGGTAAAAATCTTTTAAGTTGATCAGAGTCCGGATCAAAAAAGGAAGAATTCTGATCGAATTTTCATTCGATTAGAGGGGTAAAAAATCACTTAATTAGATCAGAGTCCTGGTCGAAAGGATAAAATTCTGATCGAATTTATGTTCGACTAGAGATATATAAATTTGCTTAATTCAATTAGAGTCCTGATCGATAAAGAGAATAATTCTAATCGAATTTCAGAAAGACCACAGTGTCAAAAGCAAGTCCAAATCGATCAGAATCCTGATCGAATCGATCAGGATTCCTGGTCAATTTTACCTTAAATCTCAGTGTCAAAAATACGTCTAAGTCGATCAGAATCCTGATCGAATCGATCAGGATTCCTGGTCGATTTTCCTTAGAACACAGCAACAAGATCCAAGTTAATTCGATCAGGATCCTGATCGATTTCGATCAGGAATCCTGATCGAAATCTTGTCGACTAGAATGGAAAATAAGCTGCTAATTCGATCAGGATACTGATCGATTTCGATCAGGAATCCTGGTCGATTTAATTCAGAAAATTAGGAATAAATCCTGAGAAATTAAGGAAATTCCTTATAAATTCCTGGAAATTCTGAATATCTTCTGGAAATTAGAAATAAATCCTAGAAGTTAAGAAAAATCCTAGAAATTAAGGGAAAATTTATGTAGTTAAGGAAAAATCCCAGAAATTAAGGGAAAATTTCTGTAAATTAAGGAAAAATCCAAGAAATTAAGGAAAAGTTCCTGGAAAATAGAGGAAAAATCTCAGAAATTGAGGAAAATTCATGAAAAATACCAGAAATTTCCTAAAAAGAGGGAATAAGCTAAAAAGAAAGTAATAGAGTGTTTCCAAAACAAACCTGAAGCCATGAACAAGGCAAATCTTTGTAAATGTGTAGGTCGCTCCACACTTTACGCAAAAACGATACCCTATAAGGGAACAAATGAACTTAACTTCTGCGAAACCTTTCACGGTTTCCCAGAAGTTGGGGGGAAAATGATAAGGAGTAAAATAAACTCTGTTTGCGTAATTAATATCCCATTAATTATACCAGAATTGGGCTGACAGTTAAGCCCATTAGAAAGGACCCAAAACCCTGAATATTAATTAATTTCGTAATTAATTAATGAGGGATAAATCAGCTGATTAATAAAGTCCAAATGAGGACATAATTCCTTGCAGATTGGCCTCCAAGAAATCTCATAGGATAAGGAATCAGTTTCCTATTTCCTACGACTCCAAAGTCCGTTCTAATTCGGAGACTTTCCCACCAAGTCTCCCAACTCTAGTCCAATTCAAGGGCTCCCAACATCTATATAGAGGTCTCACCCCACAAATCAAAACGACGTTTTTTGACTTGATCATTGGCAATCAGCAAGGTACGTAAGCATCTTATTAAGGCAGATCGAGTCACGAGACACGAGAACAGTCAAATCGAGTTTCGAAACTCACAAATCCTAGTAATAAATACAACAATTAATACACCTTAATTTTCTTTTCATAACAAGATCTATATTATACCTATTATAATAGATTGTTCAAAAAGATCTCCCGTTTTTTATCAAAAAATCTGTTTTTCCCATGTACATTTTAATATGGCCGATTTCCCTTGTTTTGCATGGATGCAAGAAAAAAAAAAGCTGCTTTTATTATGATACAAGCAGAAGTGATGTGGATTATTCAATAATCGAAATCGACGCAATACTGCCAGAAAGAACAATTTCTGAAAATGATTATCCGTGTTGTTTTCTTAAGTTAAAGCCCTTACTCCTGATGAATTAGGAAATTAATCTTGGGACTCTCGAATGTGAGACACAAGACTTATTTACCTGGACTAAACCAGTCCATCCAGCCCCGACGGACGGACCAGGAAACTCCTACATGATGTAAAAGTTGTTTACCGTGGATACAATTCGTAGAAATTGCAAATTCCTACCTCGCAGTCAAACAAATTGTCCACTTTCTAGGAATTTAGAATAGGAATTAAATACCAATATATTATTGTATAACAAGTTGTATACCAGGTAAATATCCAAGTGCAACAAAACAAACTTAATATAAAGAATCTAACGTGATACTTGGACAAGTCTACTAGGTGCCACCAATTAGCAGTTATTCAAGAAAAACATATGACGCGAAATTGACAAGGAATCCTAAAATAAAATTCATGAGAAAATTTAAATGGCTATCTAATCATTCGACTACCACACAACTTGGTCATCAAATTCAAAAAAAAACAGCTTTAAAAAACATGCATTAAATCAGGGACAGAGCCAGAAACAAGAGTTTGGGATGGCGAAAATTTTTTCGGAGCAACTAATATTAATATTTAATTTATTATATATTAAACAAATTAATAAATATTATTTTTAACCATTTCAATTTACAAAATATACTTGAATTCGTGTATCTAAATTCCTAACTATTATAAATATCATTAATATTAGTACTATATTTACAAAATTGAAAATAAATTTTTTACTACTAAATATATAAATAAAATTTTTTCATAAATTTTAATACTAATTCTGTCATAGGTCATAGTATATATTTTCTAGTATTTATCCGGTCTGTTTTAGTCGTTATGTTAAGGTGTTTGTTTTAATGTGTTTCTGTTGTTCTATCATTGCCTTTCTGGGTAGTTCTTTAGCAGTTGTTGGTTTCTAGAGTCTCCTACTATAATTGGAGGTGTCTTTTATAAAACAAACGAGTGATAAATTAAACTCACGTCAAGTCAATGAAATTGGAAGTAAGCTCTGGAAAAATTGTAGAAATAGGATACGACAAAAATGATGGAACTGATCGGTGATTAATGTACCAGCTCGACGAATATTAAAGAGGACAAGAAGTAGGAACATGTCCCCTAGAAACATGTCTTGTGATGGCATTCATGGTTTTCTACCAGCTGATCTGCAGCTACATTTGCTATAAGATAAATACTACAAGGCTCATACTGGAAATCTAGCCCCGTCTCCATATCTGCAAAGACAAGTTGCTGCTGTTTTTTGATAAAGAAACTCAGACACAAGGTGCCGTTCGAATTCAGGCACAGCCGCACAAGTAAGAGTAGATAGTCAAGCCCTTCTGAAACAAAAGTTTGATTAACTGCGAAGATGTGGTAAAACAACAAACTTTAAACTGTCTTTAAGTTCTCAGTCGAAATAACGAGCTCTATAATTCAATAATTTAAGTTTACATTTCTAGAATACTTCAATTAACATTATATGTATCAAATATTTCAGGGGCACAATATACTAGTGAAGAATAGGTACAAACCTTGCACCAGGAGCAAAGAATAATAGGTACAAACCTTGCACCAGGAGCAAAGAATAATAGGTACAAACCTTGCACCAGGAGCAAATCTCAGGGGCACAACATGAAATTTTCTCACTGAAAATACCATCCTATGATTCTTTTTCTTTATAATATTTTTACTATTGTTTAAAGAAAATCAGACTGTACAAAATTTTCCCCTGATATTTACATAAAAATATTTGTTAGGGACTGGGAAGATGAAATACGTACACATTGGTAATAAATACCAGACAAATTTTTATACCTTTCTGTTCAACAGAAAACTTTGCAAACAATGTATATCCAAAAACCTAACAGGGGACTCGTATCTTTCCATTAAAAAAGCATCCTCCCCTGCCATATTGAAAGCAAACCGGCCTATATTTGACATTAAAAAGAAAATAGGAAAAACCGTGAATTCACTGCCTCACAGGACTAAGAAAATCCCCCACTCTTGTTATTTTAAGCTGGGTGAACTTAAAAAGTGTAAAATCATCCAGCATATATTAAAAAGTAACATATACAACTAAAAGAAACTGACTCCGACATCCAATTGACCGACTGCAAGAACTGACTCCGGTATCCAACCAACCGAAAGAATCCTGACTTCTCCATAATGGCAGTTCATGTTTCTCTTTCGCCCATTACTGGAAACCTTTACCCACCGACCTCAATCACGCTAGACCAATACCACACAGGACCAATACATAAACGACAAGATGCCTACAATGACCAAACTTTGCAGAACTTAAGTGCTGAAGGACGATCAGATAAGGACAGTAGCTGATTAAAGGAAAGAAGATCAAGATAAACATAAGAAGAGATATGCATGAAGAAGGAATTCTGTAAAGAATGGAATACTTGGAAGAAAAGATATCTGATTGATATATTTTAGGAAGCAGAATTATATTCCATATCAATTAGCGATTATCTTGTAACTGTGTAGTATATAAACACAGACATAGGGTTTACACTATAAGTGTTATCATTATTAGAGAAGATTATTCATTGTAACCCTAGCAGCTCTCGTGATATTTGTTCATCACTGAGAGGTAACAGTTCCATACTGTAACAGAGTTTATTGTTTCAATAAAGTTTGTTTTGTTACTTAAGTTCTTAAAGTTCGATTTGAGTGTACTATACACTGTATTCACCCCCTCTACATGTGTGTGTGACCTAACAATTGGTATCAGAGCCTATCTGTTAACATACATACAGTTAAAGATCCAAACACAATCATGTCGGACACAGAAACTCCAACTAAGCCTACCAAAACTGAGGAACCACCAAAGACACAAATTCAGAGTCGGTATGAGACCATCAGAGTTCCCATACTGAGACCATCTGAATATCCCATATGGAAGGTAAGGATGACCATGTTCCTGGAAGCAACAGATCCAGAATACCTTGATAGAATCAAGGAAGGCCCTCACAAACCAACCAAGCTCGCTGTTGCAGTTGCAGGTGAAGCAGCAAAGACCGTACCAAAGGAGAAGAGTGATTATACTGCTGAAGACATAGCATCAATTGCTAAGGATGCTAAGGTACGACACTTACTGCATAGTGCCATTGATAATGTAATGTCAAACAGGGTAATCAACTGCAAGACTGCTAAGGAGATATGGGATGCTCTGGAAACAAGGTGTCAGGGAACTGACACAATTAAGAAGAACAGGAAGACAATACTCACTCAAGAGTATGAACACTTTGACTCAAAGACTAATGAGTCATTGAATGATTTATATGATAGATTTGTCAAACTTTTGAATGATTTGTCATTGGTTGATAAAGAGTATTATCTTGAAGATTCAAACCTTAAGTTCCTGTTAGCTCTTCCTGAATGCTGGGATTTGAAGGCAACGACAATAAGAGACAACTACAATCTTGATGAAACAACTCTTGACGAAATCTATGGAATGCTCAAGACTCATGAGCTGGAGATGGAACAAAGAAGCAAGAGGAAAGGAGGAAAGTCAAGGACAGTTGCTCTTAAGGCTGAAGAAGAATTCCCCAAAGCAGCTTCCTCAAAGAAAGACAAGGGTAAAGCTCTTTTCATAAAGTCTGATACTGAGTCATCAAGTTCTGAGAGTGATGATGACTCAGATTCTGAAAGCTTGCCTGAGACTGATGCTGATGAGGAGATGATGAAGCTGTGTGCTCTTATGGTGAAAGGAATCACAAAGATTGCATACAGGAAGTTCAGGAAGGGAAAGAAGTTTTCCAGGAAAGGCATAAGTTCTGATAAGAAGAATTTCAGAAGATCTGAAGGCAGAGGAGGAAAGTCTGACAGAGGAGATTACACCAATGTTAAATGCTATAACTGTGGTGAGAAAGGCCACATATCTCCTGATGCAAGAAGGTAAAGGGTGACAAAGGCAAGGCTCTTGTCACAAAGCAGAAAAGCTGGACAGACACCTCAGACTCTGAAAGTGAGGAAAACTATGCATTGATGGCAAATGCTGATAAAGAAAGTGCTGAGAGCAGTTCTGAAGCTGCTGAAACAAAGGTACCTCAGACTACTTATGCTTTTCATACTGATGATATTAATGAGTTGAGAAGATATCTTAAAACCATGTTTGTTAGTTATAGAGATCAAACTTTAACATGTGAAAGATTAACTTCTGAAAATCTTGCATTTAAGAAAAGAAATGATTTCTTAGAAAAAGAGTTAGTCATGTTCCATCAAACTCAGAAGGATAGAGATGATGCTTTTTATGTTAGGAATGAAGTGCTAAAATAAATGAATCTCTAAAAACTGAGTTAGAAAAGGAAAGAGAGATTATCAGGACTTGGACTAACTCTGGCAAAACAACTCAAAATTTGCTAAGTAGTGGAAACTGGAAAGAGGGCTTAGGTTATGGAGAAGATAAGAATGATAAAGGAACTGAAGAAATTAAGTCTGTTGATAAGCAAAAGCCAAAGTTAAAACCTGTTAAGTTTGTAACTGTAAAGTCTGAAAATGAAAAATCAGAAGTTACAAAGAAATTAACTTCTGACAAACTAAAACAGGAAAAGACAGCTGAAGTGAACATAGGCTTAATGACAAAGAAGCAGCTTAAGCATAAGCTGAAAGATGTCAAGAATGCAAACAAGGTAAAATCACCTAGGAAAAATAGGAATGGAAAGGAAGGTGTGAATAAAAGCAATATTATAAACCTGTTCCTGATGCTCTAGGAAAACATGTCATAACTGTGGAAGTTCTAACCATCTGGCTTCTTTTTGCAGGAAGAATAAGAATATTAACTCCTTACCTTCAAAGTCAGGAGTTAAGAGTCAGTCTGTTAGATACAAACCACAAAATCCTTGTTTTCATTGTGGTAGTTTATGGCATTCCATTTATACTTGTAAGGAATATCATAGTTGTACTATGATTATTATCAAATAAAACCTTCTTTGAAGAAAGTTTCCATTGTTCCTTCTAGTGTAAATTCTGATTCAAAGTCTGATAGTGTAAGTTCTGATAAGAAAAATGTTAACATAAACTCTGATGCTAAATCCGCTGCAAATGTTAACAAACTTAATAAGGCCAAAGGATCCAAGCAAGTCTGGGTCCTTAAAACTAATAATTAGTGGTCTTTGTGATTGCAGGGCAACAGGAAAAATATTCTAGTTCTGGACAGTGGATGTTCAGGACATATGACTGGAAATAAGGCCCTGCTATCAGACTTTGTGGAGAAAGCTGGCCCAAGTGTTTCTTATGGAGATGGCAACATTGGAAAAACATTGGGATATGGCAATATCAATCTTGGAAATGTCATAATTAAACAAGTAGCTCTGGTCTCAGGACTTAAACACAACCTACTGAGTATAAGTCAAATCTGTGACAGAGGTTATCATGTTGATTTCTTTGAAGAACACTGTGAAATTGTGAGTAAATCTAAAGGCAAAGTTGTTCTGAAAGGATACAGGCGTGGTAACATTTATGAAGCTAAGCTTTCAACAAGTACTGATGGTTCTGCAATCTGTCTGATGAGTAGAGCATCAATTGAAGAAAGCTGGAATTGGCATAAGAAACTCTCTCATTTAAATTTCAACAATATAAATGAACTGGTCAAGAAAGATCTTGTGAGAGGATTGCCAAACACAGTATTTGCTCCTGATGGTCTTTGTGATTCATGTCAGAAAGCCAAACAAAGAAAATCTTCATTCAAGAGCAAGACTGAATCATCAATTCTTGAGCCTTATCATCTACTACATGTTGATCTATTTGGTCCAGTAAATGTCATGTCTATTGCAAAGAAGAAGTATGCGTTGGTCATAGTGGATGAGTTCACCAGATACACATGGGTGTATTTCTTGCATACAAAAAGTGAAACTGCATCAACTTGATTGATCATGTCAAACATCTGGATAAAATGGTCAAAGATTCTGTGAAAGTTTTAAGGAGTGATAATGGCACTGAGTTCAAGAATTTGATAATGGAAGAGTTCTGCAAAAGCCATGGAATAAAGCAGGAATTTTCTGCTCCTGGAACTCCACAGCAAAATGGAGTTGTTGAAAGGAAGAATAGAACTCTCATTGAAGCTGCACGTACAATGCTTGAAGAAGCAAAGCTTCCAACCTATTTCTGGGCTGAAGCTGTAGACTGCTTGTTTTACTCAAAATGCAACACTCATTAACAAGCATGGAAAAACACCATATGAGATGGTGAAGAAAAAGAAGCCAAATCTGAAATATTTCATGTATTTGGATGCAAGTGTTTTGTTCTCAAGACTCATGAACAGCTATCAAAGTTTGATCTAAAAGCTGATGAAGGAATCTTTGTTGGATATCCACTTTCCACAAAAGCCTTCAGAGTCTATAATTTGAGAACAAAAGTGGTCATGGAATCTATCAATGTCTCTTTTGATGACAAGAAGATTACTGGTCTTGAATTTCATTGACCATGATCAGCTGAGATTTGAAAATGAAGACTCAAATTCTGATACTGAAAATCCTGAAGTCTAAGTCCTGATACTGTAAACTCTGATGGATAAACTCTGATGTTATTGAAACTGTGGTGACTACGCAAGGAAGATGCACCTATGCAGGGGGAGCATACTCAAGATCCTACCACATCTCAAGAAACATCAGAACATATCTGGCTCTTCAATTCTGATTCGTCAAGTTCTGATAAGCCAAGTTCTGATAGTGCTGAAAATTAAATACTGAAGAATCCAACTCAGAGAGCATAGTTTCAGGGGGAGCATCAGAAAATGAAAATGAAGATAGCATGGATCATGGGGGAGCATCCAGTTCTAGAGAAAACCTTCCATCTGCAAGGAAGTGGACAAAATCACATACACCTGATTTGATAATTGGAAATCCTGATGCAGGTGTCAGAACTAGAACAGGTACTTCAAATGAATGTCTTTACAATTCTTTTCTCTCTCAGACTGAGCCAAAGAAAGTGGAAGAAGCTCTTCAAGATGCTGATTGGGTGCAAGCAATGCAGGAAGAGTTGAATGAATTTGAAAGAAACAAAGTCTGGACCCTAGTGCCAAGACCAAAGAATAGATCTGTTGTTGGTACAAAGTGGGTATTCAGAAACAAAACTGACAGTGATGGCATAATTACAAGGAATAAGGCAAGGCTGGTTGCAAAAGGATATTCTCAACAGGAGGGAATTGATTATGATGAAACATTTGCACCAGTTGCTAGGTTAGAAGCCATAAGGATATTCTTGGCTTATGCTGCTCACAAAAAGTTTACTGTCTTTCAAATGGATGTGAAAAGTGCTTTTCTCAATGGAGAATTGGAGGAGGAGGTATATGTTGAACAACCTCCAGGTTTTGTAGATACCAAACATCCAGATTATGTCTACAGGCTTGATAAAGCACTTTATGGACTTAAGCAAGCTCCTAGAGCATGGTATGAGACTTTAGCTCAGTTTCTTCTGGAAAGTGGATTCAACAGAGGGACAATAGACAAAACACTGTTCTACCTCAACCATGGAAAGGACTTACTTCTGGTCCAGATTTATGTTGATGATATCATTTTTGGATCTACAAATGACAAACTTTGCAAGAAGTTTGCCAAACTAATGCAGTCAAGATATCAGATGAGTATGATGGGGGAACTTAGCTATTTTCTGGGCCTTCAAGTCAAGCAGAATGAGGAAGGCACTTTTATTTGTCAAACCAAGTACACCAGAAACTTGCTGAAGAAATTTGGAATGCAAGATTGTTCAAGTGCATCCACTCCAATGGCCACTGCAACAAAACTGGATAAGGATACCGGTAAATCAGTAGATATTACTGACTACAGAGGTATGATTGGCTCTCTACTCTATCTAACTGCTAGTAGACCTGATATCATGTATGCTACCTGTCTTTGTGCAAGATTTCAAGCAGATCCAAGAGAACCTCACTTAACAGCTGTAAAAAGAATCTTTAAGTATCTTAAAGGAACAGCTGCTCTGGGATTATGGTATCCTAGAGAATCAGATTTTAAACTAATAGGTTACTCAGATGCAGATTTTGCAGGTTGCAAAATTGACAGGAAAAGCACAAGTGGAAGCTGCCAATTTCTTGGAGGCAGATTGGTTTCTTGGTACAGCAAGAAACAAAAGTCAATTTCCACATCAACTGCAGAAGCAGAGTATATTGCTGCAGGAAGCTGTTGTGCACAGATTCTTTGGATGAAGAATCAGTTACTGGATTATGGGTTAACATATTTCAAAATCCCTATTTACTGTGATAATCAAAGTGCTATTGCTATGACAGGTAATCCAGTTCAACACTCTATGACAAAGCACATCAGCATCAGGTACCACTTCATCAGGGAACATGTGGATGAAGGTACAGTGGAATTGCATTTTGTTCCCACAGATCAACAACTAGCAGATATCTTCACAAAACCACTGTGTGAAGCTACTTTTACAAGATTGGTAAATGAACTTGGAATGGTTTCAGGTTCTTTCTCTAAATCTGCTTAGTCTTGTTCTGTGTTATCAGACTTTATGCTCAGTATTTACAGAATTAATCTCATTGTGTATTCTGTGCTTAATTGATAAATGTCTTTAAGTACTGACTGTTGTCTGATATATGTTTCTAAACTCTGATAAGTGATATGTCTGTTCAAGTACCTATTCAATCCTATGAGGATAACTGTGCTAGATACTGACCTAGTAGTCTTCAATAAACAAATGATTCCATGTAAGAAGTAATTATTTCAGTGGAAATCTTATGACACTAGCAAATTCTGATAATTGAGCTTAGTTAAGTTTACTTTGTATATCTTATTACTAAGTCACAAATTAGAATAATGCTACTCATCTGTTAAGTTCTGATACTAGTAAAACTGCTGAATGTACTAAGTGCTGATAAACCTCACTTATCAAAAGAAAAAGCAAAAAGATCAAAGAATAAAATCAGGTACTCCTTTGAGATCTAGAGTAAAAATGTGGAAGGGACGACCCAAGTGCATTGCTGGTATTAAGTAATATGCATTAGAAAAGCAAAATATTTTCTTGGTGACTTTTCACACTCTATGATTACTGGAGAAATACTCTGATAATAGCATAAATTCTGATAAACAGTCGTGACTCACTTACACTGAGAAGCCACTGTAAAATAGAATTTCAAAAGATGCATAAAAT
This sequence comes from Apium graveolens, assembly GCF_009905375.1. Lineage (NCBI taxonomy): Eukaryota > Viridiplantae > Streptophyta > Magnoliopsida > Apiales > Apiaceae > Apium > Apium graveolens. Next base: position 13,920 of record NW_027419415.1, read on the forward strand.
TAGCACAAAACAGTTGAGGTGGACTCAAGCATGAACTCATTCATCAGTAGGTTTCAGGACAATGACAGCTCTTTAGCAAAATTTTAGTTATGCCTTATTTCTAAGATGTACTGAAGTGAATCAGACTTTACTCTTTGTCTGTTTTTAGCTTAATGCACACACTAATCACTCCATCTGAATGATGAAAATTCTGTGGTGGTCTATGTTATTTTAGATAAACAGTCATGTGTCATTTGCACAAATTCTGAGGACAAGTTCTAGTTACACGTTCTATGATTAAGTTCTGAAGTCTATAACTCAGAACTTGTATGAGGATTTACTAAGATGGGCATTCCTTTTTCGAGTTAAGAAATTATGTTCTGATGACTGTTAAGTTCTGATATAGTCTAAGTTCTGATTTCAGTCTAATGTTTACTTGGCTTATCTGTGAATAAAATTTGATAACAGTCTCAGTTAATAGAATATGTTGAAGTGGAAGATTAATAGTCACTATGATTAGGATTAATGGTATTTGTACTTCAGTCCACTGTTTCTTGTTTCTTGTGCGCTTTAAACCATGTTCCTCTTTCCAATGAATGTTATTCTTTTTCAAAGTCTAGGGAGACGAGGTAGAATTAATTCTACCTGTCAGCATTCAATTTCTTTGCGTCTCCTGGCATTCTCTTGCCTATATAAGCAGCCACTTCACATCAGTCTTTCCATCAAATTCTTCTCACACACTTACTTCATACTTCTTCTTTCAAAAACACAATGGTCAGATACAACATGTTTTTGAACTACCAAAACTTCAATATGGAGCTAAGCTGTGCCGATGGCAGCAGGAATGGCATGTCACAGCCATTCCTGAGGAGATATGGGACTCTGTCCCACAGGAGGTACTGACACACCTCTGTTCTTCTATATGGACTACCATCGCCATCTGGAGCGATTGGAGGAGGAAAGGCTGGAAGCTCTCCGCCAGCAAGAGCGAATCATCAGACTCGCCATTCTGTTTGTCGAGAGTAGGAAGAAGAAGATGACTTAATCTTGTCTTCTTCCTGTTTTTCTTCATCATCAGCTTTGTCAGGCTTCTTAGCTAGGACTAAGGCTGTTGATGTTAGGTTTAGAAGCTTAGGGAAAATCTTGTATAAGTATTGATGTAATTTCCATTTCATAAATGTATTGTCTTGATATATTAATGAAAGTTGTTTTTACTTCAAGATTTTGTCTCTGAGTTATTTTATCTTGTGTTGATAAATCCTGATTGATATTCTGATGACCATATAAATTTTGTTTTATATTAAGTTCTGATTCATTTTCAGCACTTACTTATCTAATTTATCTTGGTCATTTTCATGTGATGTATTTTCAGAATATTAATGATGCAGTGAAAAATAATTCAATCAGTGATAACGGTTTAAATTTTGAATTAAAACTGTTTCTCTTGATAAATGGAACGGTTTTTCCTTGAAACTAGGCAAATGGGTAAGTAATGATTCCTGTTTTCTCGAGCCCAGTAACTGTCCGTTATTACTGCATGTCTGACAGGTGTCCAACGGTAACATTTTTGTTCAGAGTATAAGTACAACAGAGAGAAGATTTCTTAATCTTTTATTTTCTTTATATTTTATCTCTCTCCTTACTTTACTCTCTTTCTCTTTATTTCTCACGTTGGTTTTTCATACAGACATGATATCAAACACCTAACAGGCATACTTGAATCTCAATTTTTTTTTCAGCATGGCACCAAAGGATTTAATCATTGATGGAGCTAAGTTTGTCCCCAACAACTATGTGCAGTTCTTGATCACACTGAAGCTCCATCTGAATTGCACTTTGTGCAAGATCTTCTTGCACATAGTGAGGTTGGGTATGCATTAACACAGCCTGAATTCTTTTCAAGCCAACAAGTTCTGAGGTTTTGGAGGACTGGACTTTTTGATGATGGTGGTCAATGTGGAACTCCCAGTATTATCTTCCAAGTGGGTGATTCATCCTTTGTAGTCACTCCTGGTACAGTACGCAGGGCTTTACATCTTCCAGAAAATTGTACTTTCTCAATTCCAGAGGACTCAGCCCTTCGGAGTTAATGGCTGAATTGGGATATGAAAAGAGTCTGACGAAAACTTGGACAGTTGAAACGGGATAATATCAGAAGAGAATGGAGTTTCTTCTTTGATTGCATCACCAAAGCTTTTGGGAACAATGTGTTGAATTTTGATGTTATTCCAATTATGAGTTCAGCACATACGGGTATGCAATTATCCATCAAACTCATTTTGATTTTGCAACTGCTTTAATTGGTTTTATTGGGGATAGGATGACAGAGGATCGAGATGTTGTTTATTTTGCTAGATTCTGTCAACTTATTTACACTTATTGTACTGATGAACCTCATTTAGTCAGCACCCAAACCCCACCTTTTAAGGTTGCAAAACGATACTTTAATGACCTGGTAAATGTTGATACTAAGAAAAAAGTGGTTAGACCATTACAGATTCCTCAGTCTGTAAAACAGATCCTAGTAAATGTTGATCCTGATACTTATAGATCTGTTTACTCTGATGTCCAACCAACTCCATACAGCCCAAAATCCATCAACCTCAGTACCACCTCTCATTCTACTCAACCTACCCTCAGAACATATCTCAAATCCTATCTCTCCACTTTACAGACTGCTCAACCTTCATCTTAGCACCTACTGTGAAATCTTCATCTTCCAAGCCAAAGAGGACAAGAATGTTCCTCAAACACCTCAAAAGAGAAGGAGGATTGCATTGAGAGATGAATCTGATTCTGAGGAACCGGTTCCTGCTAGAGAACCTGTTATAACTGAAGCTGAGAAAGAGATTTCTCAGAAGGATTCTGAAATTGGGGGTTCTAGGCTTCTCAAGAGGCTTAGACGAATGACAGTTTCTGAAACTCCCAAGGAATCCAAATCAACAAGGAAGTACAAGAAACAGAGGGCACAAAGGCCAATTTTAGATGATGAAGAGGAAGCAACTAAGGAAGGGGATCAGGAATCTCTGATCTCACAAGACAAGGAATTTGCTCCAGTCACTTCTTCTCCATCAACTCCATCTCAGGAAGCTGTATCTGACAAGGCTAACTCACCATCTGTGTCTCTTGTTGATCCCGGCACAAGTGCTGATATTGATGTTCAACACTTGGTTGTGTCTGAAGTATTTCTCTTAGAAGCTCCACAGCAAATAATCCTTCCACAATACCTGTTACTGATGTTGTTCAAACTCCAGAGTTATCAACAACACCTTCTCTGCATAAAGATGCTGATGATCAGACTTTAGGTGAGCATCAGGATATGGCTGTTGATCAGAACTTAGTATCAGATCAGCAATTAGAGGATGCTGAAGCCTCCATTGCTACTCACCTGTTGTCTATCAGAAGATACTGACTCTTTAAGTTCTGATGCTGCAAATGCTGGAGATACTGGTGATGCCTGCTCCAATTGTAGATGCTGATGAAGCAGGTCCTTCAGGACATACTCCTCAACAGACTCTTCCTAAGTCTGAACTGGTAAAGAAGTTTGTTACCGGGGAAGCACCAGTACCTTGGAGTGAAACTCCTGCAGGTCAGGAGTGGACTAAGGAATGGAACTCAGTTTCATGTGTTCCAACTGAAAAACATCTTGCTGAGCACTTGACTAAAGCTGATGAAATGTTAAATTCTGATGATTTTAAAACCCAGCTTAGAGTCACTGCATTGAGTACTAAACATCTACAAGGTCTTCATTCAACTACTCATGCAGAGCTACACAAGTTTCAGGAGAACTTTATCAAACAGGAACAAGTTTGGAAAATTGATAAGAAAAAGTTCTTTCAAACCTACCATTGACAGGATTGCTTATATTGAGAAAACTCAAGAGAAACAACAAGCTCAGATTGATGAAATTCTGACAAATCAAGCTTCTCAGCAATCGCAACTTACTGAAATCCAATCCTCAGTGGAATTACTTATCTCTCTTTTACTACCTGCTGATGCCAAAAAGGGGGAGAAGGTAATTAAGTCCAAATGCAAAACTAACAAGACACTGCAAGGAAAGGATGATGGAAATGATGATCAAGGATACTCTGGAATGGGTAGCGGTCATAGTCAAGGTAGAAGGTTTACATCAAGACAAGCTAGTCACGGGACAAGTTCTGATACTGAGAAAAGAATAAGTTCTGCTGCTGGTAAAAGGATAAGTTCTGATGAACTTCTAGATCTTGATGAGGAAATGTCAAGACAGTTATTTCTTCAAGAAAATCCAGGAATGGACTTGGAAAGTTTAAAGGAAGAAGGAGCCAGACTTAAATCAGAGAAGTCACATCTAAATCTGAAGCTTCTGGTAAAAAATCACTTCCAAAACTCAAAGGCATTGTGATCAAAGAAAGGACACATACTGAAGTAACATTGGCTAGATCACAACCACAGATAGATCCAAGATCCAGGGGTAAAGAAAAGGTTGGTGAACCTATCAAGGTTTATGTACCTCCTGAGGAAGAAGAATTACTGATGAAAAGGATGATCTTGCTCTGACTTCAAGAAAAGTTCTTAAAACAACCTCTGACATGGCTCAAGTAGTTCAGAGTCAAGAAATTGTAAGTTCTGATATTCAGAAGAAGCAAGTAACCTCTGACATAGCTCAAGTTAACTTGATATCAGAAAATAGATCAAAGACACTCCTACCAGGATTCACTAAAGCAAACAGACTCAATCTTTGAAGACTACTGCAAGTGGTTTTGAAGCAAGAGTAGTTACTGGAAAGGAAGCTAGAGATAAAACTGGATTGGGAAGTGCTGATGAAAGAAGAGTACACAACACTACCAATGATCCAACTTCCTTGAGTGAACCAGGTATTGGAGCAACTCCTGAAAGATTGAATCAACTGGAATCTGTACAGATGGTTTACCATACCTACTTGAAAGAATACATCATGTTGTATTTCATGACAGATGGTAGGGTTTATCATATAAGACAAATGCCATTCCATTGAAGTATTTTGAAAGAATTGGAGCATGTACTTTTCTTACTTCAAGTGGATGACAGAATAACAGGGACTGCTGCAAACTACTTAAAAGAACAGATTCAGAGACAGAAAAAGGCTTTATTCTGTTAAGTCTGACAGTATATATGTTCCAAAGTACAGAGATCACGATGGTGATATTGTTGATATGAAGCCTAATACTGCATAGATCAGAACATATCTTGGTATTAAGGGACTTGAATTCAATCTAGAGTCTGACAAAGCTTATGTCATAAGACTAGATCAGGAGTTGAGAAAAGCAAAGATCAATGATCTCAGAGCTGCAATCTTTCAAACTGGTGAAGATACTACAGAGCTTAAAGATGTCAAAAGGAGAATGATTGATGAACTCAGATATGCTGAGAAATGTTTGTTGAAGAACTATCTCAGAACAACTCCTGACATTCAGAGAGATCAGAAAATGATGAAACCAAGTCGAAGATCTACAACTGCTTAAATTCTGATATTTATACAGACTGAAGTTGTTATCAGAAGTTAAAATTGGTAAAAGCTTTAAGGACTGTAAGTTGTAGTTATCTAGTCTAATTCTCATGCATTTGTACTTAATGTTTTTGACATCATCAAATATCTGTTAAACTTGTATATTATGTTAATTTACAATTTGGGGGAGATTGTTAGATATATTTGATAATGTCATGGTTAATATGTTTTATGTTTAGCTTTTAGATCATACTTGAACAGGATAAATCAGTACTTAACATCAGATCAGTACTTATACTGGAAGTCAGGACTTAAGGATATCAGTACTTATGTTATCAGGAGATAATCATCAGAAGATAGATATCAGAACTTAAGTGCTGGAGGACGATCAGATAAGGACAGTAGCTGATTAAAGGAAAGAAGATCAGATAAACATAAGAAGAGATATGCATGAAGAAGGAATTCTGTAAAGAATGGAATACTTGGAAGAAAAGATATCTGATTGATATATTTTAGGAAGCAGAATTATATTCCATATCAATTAGCGATTATCATTGTAACTGTGTAGTATATAAACATAGACATAGGGTTTACACTATAAGTGTTATCATTATTAGAGAAGATTATTCATTGTAACCCTAGCAGCTCTCGTGATATCTGTTCATCACTGAGAGGTAACAGTTCCATACTGTAACAGAGTTTATTGTTTCAATAAAGTTTTGTTTCTGTTACTTAAGTTCTTAAAGTTCGATTTGAGTGTATTATACATTGTATTCACCCCCTCTACAGTGTGTGTGTGACCTAACAGATTGTACCTCCTAAAATCAAGGAGAATGGACTCTATCTTCAAGGAATGGCTTCCTAATGCATTTCTACCACTAAAAATAGGTGATAACTCCTAATTAAAGGATATATACCTATTTATTGGATAATTATATTTTATTATGTATTAATTAAGTTTTGAGTGTCATGCTGGAGCTAGGATACTAGAAGCTCACTTGGAAGTGGTTGGATAGACTTTGGACACATGGAATGGATTTTTAATAGGATTCCACCACTATAAACGTGGTAAATAACAAGGATTAAAGGATAAGTAAGTGGTTTAATGATAATCATGTCTAAGTTATGGATTAAAATGGGTTTCTAGTGTCCTGTCCGTACTTGAACACTAGAACCTCACTTGGAACAGTTGGATTAACTGCGGGAACTAGTTTTGGCTTATCAGCAACATGGCTTGTTGCTCAAGGACAAGAGTCCAACCCGAAAAGAACTACATCGAGCTTGATTCCTATATATAGGGTATGTAGGCAATTGGCGAGGGGGTTCGAATAATCATTTTTTACGCGAATTGGCACGTGTAACCATTGTGACTATTTTCCAAGTATATTTGGCCGGATTGAGAAGGATATTCTCTACCATTTTACTTGGTTCTTTTCCTATTCATCTAATTTTTCATACACAATTCCAGGTTTACCTCTGCAATCACACCTCTGTTCATTAGCTGCATCAGCCATATTCTCATCCGAAAACCAAGGGTGATTCAGTTATTTAGGCAAGATTAACTTGGGGTGTTGTTACCAAATTTCTCTCACAACAGATAACATGGGGACAGCCCTCGCCCCCCACCCAAGAAAAAATCAATTTTTAAGACCCTGGTGTATGTAACCCCTGCATATTCTATGTACTTAACTATAATAGAATTCAACAATTATTGGATAATTGAGTATTGAGATCCCAAGCGCTTTCTATCATCAATTGATAAACGAACTGATTTCGAGAATAGCTCTGAGAATACCTCAAGGATCCCGCATTGTTCATAAAATTAGTGCAAAAAACCCGTGATAGGCACGGGTCTGTTTAAAAACTAAAATAATTTCTCAAACGAACTTACACATATACTAAAATGATTTTATAATAAAAACACGGTAAATGACAATATATCAAATTTATTCAAATTTTTTATATAGTAAATTTTGAGACATTTTTTTATTTTGAAAAGAACTGGACGTATGTAACTTGTATGATTTTAACGAAATAACCATATAATTGTTAGACATGAATCAGGTATATATCAAGGGTAGCTGATGAATATATGATACAATCTACTAGAGTTATGTAATGATCAATCTTGACCTTCTTTTACCTTTTTATACAAAAATATATGATTGCATATTGTTATGGATAAAAAACTAATATATATATAATTGTTGTATTTATTACTAAGGTACGGGAGCTCAAGGCCTTTAATGGCTGCTCTCGTGTTTCGTAGCTTAACTCTGCCTTTACGAGATGCCTACGTATCTCTGTGAATTAGAGAATCAAGCCAAAAAATGTAGTTCTGATTTGTGGGGTGAGACCCCTTATATAGATGTGGGAGTCCTTGAATTGGACTTGGTATAGGAGACTTGGTGGTCAAGTCTCTGAATTAGGATAGACTTAGGAGTCCCTAGGGAGTAGGAAGCTGATTCCTTATCCCATGAGGTTCCTTGGAGGCCAATCTACAAGGATTTATATCCCCACTAGGACTTATCTTAATAGATGTTTTTCTCGCTTATTTATTAGTTACGAAATTAATAAATAATCAGGGTTTTTGGGCCTTCTTTGTTCCATCAGGCCTGATCTGGTCCATCAGGCCTGATCAACATGTTAACCTTTCTGGTCTGAATGTCATACATCTTCTTATTGGGGCCTTGCAGCCCAAACTGTAATATTTAATTATGTAATCAGGAATTATTTATCCCTATCATTTGCCCCCCAACTTTGGGAAACCGTATAAGATTTCGTGAAAGTTAAGTTCATTTATTCCCTTATAGGGTTTCATTTTTTGTGTAAAGTATGGAGCGAACCTACACATTTACAACAATTTTTCCTTTTATTCAAGAATTATCTTAATTTCCAAAAAAAATTCCCTTAATTCCAGGATTTTTCCCTAATTTTATGGATTTTTCCCTAATTTTCTAGGATTTATCCTTAATTTTCTGGATTTTTTCCCTATTTTCCGGGATTTATCATTAATTTCTGGATTTTTCCCTAATTCTGAAATACCAACATTTTCAGAAAATATTTTAACGATTTCCTTATTTTTCTGGAATTTCCCTCAATTTTCTAGCTTAAAATCGATCAGGATGTATACAAAATCGATTAGGATTTCTGATCGATTTCGATCAGGATCCTGATCGATTTTGATCAGGATCCTGATCGAACTAGCTCAGAAAGTAACACTCTGGTCAATTGGATATTCGACCACGATCTATGCAGAATCGATCAGAACTCCTGATCGATTTCGATCAGGATTCTGATCGAACTAGCCTTCAAAGTGACATTCTAGTCGGTTGAACCTTCGACCAGGATCTGGGCAGAATCGACCAGGATTCCTGATCGATTTCGATCAGGATCCTAATCGAACTAGGTGGCTTTCTACCATTTTGATCGAATGAAGTATCGATCTGGATTCGGTTTTGTGTCGATCAGGACTCTGATCGAATTCAATGGATTTCTTCCCTTTTATTCGAATGATATATCGATCTGGATCCTCTTTTGTGTCGATCAGGACTCTGATCGAACTTAGTGAACTTCTTTCCTTTGTTCGAATGAGTATATCGATCAGGATCCTTTTTTGTGTCGATCAGGACTCTGATCGAACTCAATGGATTTCTTCCCTTTTGTTCGAATGAAATATCGATCAGGATTTTCTTCTTTGTCGCTCAGGACTCTGATCGAACATCTTAAAATTCTGGTCGATTTTCGACCCTTCATTTTCCATGGGAGCTTCTAGATTATTCCTGATACTTCTTGTAGATGGGCTTTTTTAGGTTGGGCCTGGCTACATGGGCCTAAAACGCCTCGTATTCCGAGCTTTTCTCTTATATAAGTGTAGTGTGAAGTGAGAATCCTCACTTCACTTCACATTTCTCATACTTTCTCTCACAATTCTCTCTAGAGTTCTCCCTTTGAGAAGGCGATTTCCGGCGACCTCAGCCAGCGCAGCTCCACCTTTCTCAAGTTTTCTGGGTTTCGAGCATTCAACCGAAGCATATCAATGGCGGATCGTGACTTGGCTCGTTTGCAGAAGATGAATGTTTCTAAGAGAGGTACAAACATTCAAATTCAATCTCCGTATACTTCCCTAATTGATATGATTAACTCTAGAGGTGATGAATATCCCTCTCTATCTGAGTTAGATTCGTATAACCACGGTAACACCTTTCATGAGTTAGATGGTAGAATCGAGTCCATGAACACCCTGTACAGACTTCCACCCCACCTTAGGATTACTCCAGCCGCCCATGGGGATAGGACATGTAACTGGGAGGGGGATACCTTGTTTATTTATCGAGGAGCCCTGACCGCGGGGTCTTAGGTTCCCATTCCATGAATTTATTCCTCGCTTACTCGCTGATGTACAAATCAACCCTTGTCAACTCCCTCCTAACACTTGAAGGAACATTATCTGTTTTATGGTCCTTTGTCTTAGAAACAATTTTCCCTCTTTCGTAGCTGTCTTTAGGAAAGTTTTCCAATTCTATAATAGCTCCATGAGTCAACCGGGTTGGGTTTTAATTCGTCAACGGCCCAAAATCCCCCATATCTTTGATAGTAATTCCATAGTTGAGAACACCCCAAATGGAGGGATGAGTTCGTTAGGCTGACCTGGGCCGGGGGTGATTGGGCCACACTCTTCCGTAGGCCCTTTTGCAAAGTGTTAGATGGGAGTCCAGGTAGCATCAGGTTATCTGATGAGGAGGAGGTGGCCTATCAAGCCTTAATTTCAGATGATGGGAAAACAGACACCTGGACCCTCTTAGAGGAGTTTTTCTTGAAGAAAGTTGGTCTCTCTCAGGCCAGTGATAAGGGTAAATTTATAACTGGATAACTATTTTTCCTTCCCTTTAACTGTAACATTTTATCTCCTGCAATTTAATATTCCTTCTATCTTTTTCTTTCAGCTTGCGAGGCCATCAATAACGTCAACAGGCCCAAGGAAGGGGAGTCTGGCCGCCAGAAGAGGGCCAAGCTAAACAAGGACCCCAGGAGCAAGCCTGACGGTCCTACTTTCCTTAAGCCCCACGTACCGGTGGTCAAGCTGGGGGACGATGTGGATCCTCCACTTAAGGCACATTCCTTCAGGGCTAACTGGGGCTTCAGGAGGAGCGATACGGTGGTTGGATCCACCAAACATGCTAAGGATTGGTCGTACCATTCCATCACTCCCCACGATTTTACTGACATTGTTACGGGGAGTGATATCGAGACTATTGAGCTTCTGGGTTCTTAAGCCCAAGCTACGGTAACTTTCTTTTTTCTTTTTTCTTTGAATTCCAACTTTCTTGTATTTCAACGAACTTGTGTTAACTCATATTTCTTTGCAGAGTAACACCTACTTCCAGGCGGCCCTCCATCAGGCTAGGTCCTGGAAGGGTAACTCTGATGGGTTTGAGAAGGAGATGAAGAAATGGGAGGAGAGAGCCAAGGTCCTGGAGAAGAAGCTGGACACGAAGAAGGAGGAGCTGGCTAAGGCTCATTCCGAGCTGGTGAAACTTAGGAGCGATAAGGATAAGCTCATTGATGACTACATGGATTCTGACAAGTTTAAGAATCTCATGGAGATTCATGATGAGGGTCTTTATTCCCTACAGTTTACTCAGGGATGGGATGCGGCCGTAAAGGCGGTTTCTGAGAGGCATCCGGGCTTAGTCGACCCTAAGGACTTTATAAGTCCTGAGCAGGCTGAGACGGAGGACAACATAGATGCCCTCTTCAACTCCCCTCAGCCAGATGATCGCATCTTGGATCCTAACACTGTTTCTCCTCCCGCTTCTCCTGCGAAGGATGATGAAGGTGCTGATAAGGAGCAAGAGAATGAAGGCTCCCGCATGGAGGAGTAGTTTTTTTTCATTTTGTAATTTTATCATTAACTTATGTCTGGACTTTTGTTTGTATCAAAACTTATTACCCTCCGGGGTTATTTTATATGCTACTTTCCTTATTCGCATATTTCTCCTTTATCTTTCCGATACTTTAATATGCATTCAAACTTGAACTAATTGGCCACACAAGTACTATCACAACTCAAACATCCATAGGTTGAAATAATTTTGAACTCTTCAATTTGAAGTCTGGTTTTTCAAAACCTTACATAATATGGGTTCGACCCTTAACAATAATAACTTGACAATGTAAATTCTACTGGAATATAAAATCCTATGCAAGCAAAGCTTCAAGGTGCTTTTCAACTTACTTGTCATCCAGACAAGTGAGAATCGTATTCAATTGCCCTACACATAGTAAACCTTCAGGTTTTGTGCATGCCAAGTTCTTGGGACTTCAAAACCATCCATTGTCTCCTGCTTGTAGGTTCCTCTACCTTGAACGCTCTTAACTTTGTACGGCCCTTCCTAATTCGGGGCAAGCTTCCCTTTCTGTCCTACCCCAGAAGCTTCTATCTTCCTCAAGACTAGGTCACCTTGTTTAAAGAACCTTTCTTTAACCCTTAGGTTGTAGTAGAATGAAGCCTTCTTCTGATACTCTACTATCTTTGCATGTGCCCCATCTCGCACTTCATCGATTAAGTCCAGAGCCAACCTTTGTCCTTCCTTATTTTCCTCAACATTGAAAGCCTGAATCCTCGGAGAAGAATGTGATATCTCCACGGGAACAACTGCTTCTGCCCCATATGCCAACATGAAGGGGGTTGCACCAGTAGTGACTCTACAGTAGTCCTATAGGCCCATAATATTGGAAGTATCTCATCCACCCAATTATTTCTTGATTTCTCGATCCTCTTCTTTAGTCCATCCAAGATTATTCGATTTGCTACCTCCGCTTTCCCATTGGCTTGCGGGTGAGCCACAGAGGTGAACCGTAACTCAATTTCATTTTCTTCACAATACATCTTAAATTCCTCGTTGTTAAACTGCGTTCCATTGTCGGTGACTAGGATAAGGGGAATTCCATACCGGCACATAATATTTTCCCACAGGAATTATGCAACCTGCTTAGTTATGATCTTAGCCAAAGGTTTGGCTTCAATCCATTTCGTAAAATAATCAATGGCTACAATCAGGAACTTTCTTTGTGCCGTGGCCATGGGTAAAGGCCCTAGAATATCCATCCCCCACATAGCAAAGGGAATAGGCGAGTTGATAGAGGTCAGCATCTCGGGGGGTTGTCTAACAACTGGTGTATGCTTCTGATAGCGATCACACTTCTTCACATATTCTTTGGCATCAGCCAACATTTCTGGCCAATAGAAGCCTAAACGGGTTATCTTATGAGCCAAGGCCCTGCCCCCCAAGTGTTGCCCCACAAATACCTTCATGCACTTCCTCAAGAGCCAAGCGTGCCTCATCGGGCCTGAGACACCTCAAGTAAGGAACCACGAAAGATCTTTATACAGAAATCCCATCTCTCAAATAGTACCTTAGTGCTCGAACAGTTAACTTCCGTGCTTCAGTTGCATCGCTTGGTAACCAACCGGTTTGAATGTGAGCCTTGATGGGATCAATCCATGACGTCCCCAGGCCTATGGGAGCCACAAGCTTAACATCTATGCTTCGTGTCTTCAAAACACGGAAGTACACACTTTCTGAACTTTCTTCTATCTCAGATGAAGCAAACTTTGATAACGCATCTGCCTTAGCATTTTCTTCCCTTGGAATGTGTTCAACATGGAATTCATTAAATTGGGTCATCACAGCCCTTACTAGGCGGACATACTTAGCCATCGTATCATCCCTTGCCTCAAATTATCCCTTTACCTGGGATATGATCAGTTTCGAGTCTCCACGGACCTTTAAGTTTTTGACTCTAAGCGTCCCAGCTAGACCAAGGCCAGCATATCCACTTCCTCCAACCTCAGGGGTAAAGTGGCATCCCATAAGGGGGTTAGTAGTAACACAGTTGAATATTCATACCCGACGGGTCGAGAATTCACAGGTATATGTACTTGTTGAACTTGAGGATTCGTACCTTGAATAGTCGGGGGAGTCGTCCCTTGTGGCTGAGGTTGAGTTGCCCCTATCTGGGCTTCCGCTTGATTAGATGCATAAGTTGAGTGGGGAGGTATCTCCATGGTTGATGAAATCACCTGGGTTGTCCCCGATGGTGTTCCTTCTTCCAGAGCTCTAATTGTTCTCCGTGTTCTCACCATGGTTATTGTTGTGCTTTCCCACAGACGACGCCAAATGTTATGGATAAAAAACTAATATATATAATTGCTGTATTTATTACTAAGGTACGGTATCTCAAGGCCTTTAATGGCTGCTCTCGTGTTTCGTAGCTTAACTCTGCCTTTACGAGATGCCTACGTATCTCTGTGAATTAGAGAATCAAGCCAAAAAACGTAGTTCTGATTTGTGGGGTGAGACCCCTTATATAGATGTGGGAGTCCTTGAATTGGACTTGGTATAGGAGACTTGGTGGTCAAGTCTCTGAATTAGGATAGACTTAGGAGTCCTAGGGAGTAGGAAGCTGATTCCTTATCCCATGAGGTTCCTTGGAGGCCAATCTACAAGGATTTATATCCCTACTAGGACTTATCTTAATAGATGTTTTTCTCGCTTATTTATTAGTTACGAAATTAATAAATAATCAGGGTTTTTGGGCCTTCTTTGTTCCATCAGGCCTGATCTGGTCCATCAGGCCTGATCAACATGTTAACCTTTCTGGTCTGAATGTCATACATCTTCTTATTGGGCCTTGCAGCCCAAATTGTAATATTTAATTATGTAATCAGGATTTATTTATCCCTATCACATATGTGAGTCAATTTTATAATATGTATAATTTTATAAATAAGATCTAAATCAGCATCTCACACGAACAAACGTAACTTAAAACTAACGCCCCATTTATTTACCACTTAATACATGACCGATTCGGACATTCAGTTTGTTTGTACATACAAATTGGTTTAACTGAGCGAACCATATTCATATGAATGATTCTTTACAAGTGTCTAACTGAGCCATTCAATATCTATATATACTCTCTAGATCACCTCATGTGACGGGCACTCTATAGATCACTATCCAGGGGCATGTGCATTTTAATTACATGAGTTAATTGAGTAAAATTTTAATGATGTTACTATTATATTGTAGTCCAGATATGGTACTTAAAATTTTTTATCATGCTTTCTTTCATTTATTTTTATGATTTTACAATTTAATTACATTACTTGTATTGTTATATTAATTTAAATTATTTATCTGAAGTTTATATTTTATGAGAAAAAATATTAATTTAAAATGGTATATGTATGAATGAAATCATTCAGATTTTGGTGAATTTATTTATCAAACAATTTTACTCACTAAATTAGATATCTTATAATCAGATGATTCATAAATTTGAATGATTCAGATATTTTTAATTCAAATTCGCCAAATGACCCATAAGATTATTTGTAAATATGTTCTGCCACATGATATATATATAACTTAATAAAAATATTAAATATATACTATATAATTGTTTTCGGTCGGTATTTGATAATTATATCAAGCAATCTCCAATTATCTGATTAATCCGATGAATGGTGTTCGTATTGACTAACTCTGATTCCTGCTTTCTACGATATCATGTATTCTAAAATTTTAAGTTAAAATTATAAGTGTTTTTTAATAGAGTGTGTGATTGATTATTTATAATTGCGTATATAATATCAGGTGTCCCCGGATCGGTCTGGTCGAGTTGAAGACGTTTTAACAATCATACCTAATTGAAATAATTTAAAAATTTGCAAACCAACCAATGAAAAATAAACTATATCCAACCCTATTAATCATTTTTCAGTTTGTGTTTGGTTGGGTCAGCTTGAATGAGGTCAATAAGTTTACGAAATTTTTATATTACCGTACGCATAAAAAGTAAAAGACTTATGATTTATAATATTATTTCTAATATTTAGTTTTGGGTAATAATATAATTTTAGTAATGTATTATATTGTAAGTAATATGTGTACCCATTATATGTACTTATTAAACTACAAATTAAAGTATACTATATTATGCAGTGTATAGTTAGATATAACATATACATACATATATAAAATATTCAAACAAAATTTGAAATAGAATCGAGTTGGTTTGGCTGAAAAAAATAGAACGTATAACAAACCCTTTTAATTAAATTTAATTTTTTTAATCGAAATACGTATGTATTTTTTATAGTCATTTAATCTACCAAAAGAGGTTGGTTCGTCCGGCTAAGATGTAACAAAATACATAATTATACATAAAATTACAAAACCTAAATAAAATTGAGTGATATAAATATATAAACTAATATTTAATTTACTTAAAAGTTAAAATAAAAATTGGGTTAAAGGAAAATTGTAATTTAACTAATAAGATTTTTAGAAACAAACTTAAAACTGAATTTATCACAATAGTTATGACATGGAAATCTAAGAGGTCGGCAGTTCGATACTCTGCTAAAACAAATACATCTCATTTTAAACAAAAAAAAAAGATATCACATATAACATCCAAACTCATAACTGAATACATAAATCAAACCCAAAAATCCATCATAGATTAGTCAGAATAAGATACCAATTTGATACACACTATTTGTTAACTTTTATTTATAAAGACCCTAAATACTCATAGTCTTATCGATTTGGGATATTACTAACACCCCTTTTATTGAATCGACGTATTTTTCGAGCCCACTAACACACATAAGAAACTCAGGAAGTGTCTCTGCACTTCAGGCCGGGTATGGCTCTGATACCATTTATAACATCCAAACCCACCATCGAATGCATACTGGACCCAACAACCCATCATAATTCAGTCCGAAAAAAGCTAGTAATTTGATACACATTAATTATTGACTTGTATCTATATAGGTCCATAATACTCTAATTTTTATCGATTTGGGATGTTACATGACATCTTTGTAATTTTTAAAGATACAAGGGTTAAAAGGTAACTTCATAACCATTTGATAGACTTTCTTTGCACTTAAATTTTGATTTATTTCTTCTTATATTTTTAATTGTGATTAAATTTTTAGTTTAAATATTTGTTACAAATTTGTTTTATTAGCTATTTACAATAAATAATTTCATATTTTATAAAAAAATTGATTTTTAACTTATAAATATAATTAAAAATTCAGTATAATTACATTCCATTAAAAAAACTCAACTCAATTTTACCTATACCAATCTTTTTCTTCTTCAAAAAGATTTATACCAAATTTAAAATTATATATCTTAATTAATAGTAAAATTATTGATTTAATCACTCGAAATATAAAATGACTTCAACACTTATATATTTTTTTATATACTTGAAATGATTCTATAATTAAATATTTTTAAAATTAAATTGTGCATGTAACCTAATAATCTATTCCTAATCAAGGTATTCATTAATAAAATACAAAAAAAATTCACAAGATATTATACATTTTAATTATATGGTATAGGTGTGTACAGTCTTATTGCATTTGTATGTTAATCCAATTTTACGTTTTGATCCAATTTTTTATATGTTATCGTAATTTTAACTTAATTATATATATATATATATTAATTTATTTATGCATATAAAATATCTAATTATTTATGGAAGAAATAATATGTAGCCAAAAACTCAAATTTCATCTCGGTTAATCTGATTTAAAATATTTTCAACTCAAACAGCCTTAATTCACACTATTTTATTTTCGAAAAAGAACTTATACATTCTCGGTCAATATGGTAGACGATGCAATCAATTATCATTATATACTTAATTAATATAATAAAATAAAGTGCATTTTTAAAAAATACCCAAGGCTAAAAATATTTTTGCAAAAATACTGTCATTTTTTAAAAGAATTTGCAAATATACTTTTTAATTTGCAACAATACTATTTTTTTTCAATTTTTTTTGCAAAAAATAAGGTTTTTTGGCAACTAGAATCAACCGGATGCAAATTTTGACGAGTTTCTACAACTACATGCAATCTCAAATCAACCAAAAAAACTTTATTTAACTAGTTGCATATCTGGTTTATTTTGCTTGATTCTGTAGTTTTGCAAAAAAAATCCAAAAGATAGTAAAATCGCAAAAAAAAAATTAAAAAGTTAGTATTTTTGGTAAATTTCCTAAAATAAATCTCTATTATAAAAGACACTGATATAATTTTAGTCATTTTATAATATATTTCTTTATCTACTTATTTTACGAGGAGGTGTTCGCAATTATGGTTAAATTTGAAAAAAGAATCGCTACATATATGGTTTTAAGGTACTTGTGCAGACAAATTTTATCCCTTACCAAATAAATTATAAAAGAGTAAACGGAAAATTAATAGAATGTAGAGTACTCGCGAATATTGATTATGAATTTTACTCATATTGAAACAGAATGTCTAGTTTTAAGTGGCTGCTAGTCTCACTTTTGAGTTCGAGGTGTTGTTTCCGATACCCACCACCAATTAATATTTTTCTAAATTAAACTCTTAGTGGCGTTTTTGTAATTATTGAATAAATAAGGGTACACTAATAATTTTACAGCTATTAAGAAATTTTAGCCCTTATGTCCTCATTTAATATATATTAATAGATTAATAGACTAACAGATTAATAGATAGATTTTCGGTATTTTTTTACTTCCGATTACACTATGGGAGATGGCCATGTCCGAAGTCGTTACCTTAACCGAATGGAGGGGGATGCCTCATGTGGAGGTTCGAGTCCTCTTCAAGCAATCAATTTCTTGAAAAAAACACCCGAGACCCAGGCTCGGGCGCCTTTCATTTTACTGGATTTTCCTTTTCTATTAATTGCTACGGATTGAATCTGATAAGGAGTAAAATAAACATTGATTGCGTAGTTAATATCGCATTAATTATACCATAATTAGGATGACAAATAAGCCCATTAGAAAGGGCCCAAAGCCCTGAAGTTTAATTAATTTTGTAATTAATTAATAAGGGATAAATCAGCTGATTAATAAAGTCCAAATGAGGACACAATTCCTTGGAGATTGGCCTTCAAGAAATCCCATAGGATAAGGAATCAGTTTCCTACTTCCTAGGACTCCAAAGTCCGTTCTAATTCAGATACTTGCCCACCAAGTCTCCCAACTCTAGTCCAATTCAAGGGCTCCCAACATCTATATAAGGGGTCTCACCCCACAAATCAGAACTATATATTTTGACTTGATCCTTGTCAAGCAGCAAGGTATGTAGGCATCTTGTTAAGGCAGATCGAGTCACGAGACACAAGAGCAGTCAAATCAAGCCTCGAAGCTCACGAACCCTAGTAGTAAATACATCAATTAATATACCTTGGTTTTTTATCCATAACATTTGGCGCCGTCTGTGGGAAACTTAACAACAACCGTGGTGAGAACACGGAGTGGAAACAGCGCCCCTAAAGGAACACCAGCTGGAACAACTCAAACGATTTCATCGACGGTGGAGATACCCCCACACTCGTCCTACGCCTTTACCCAAGGATGAACCCCGATAGGGGAAACCGGGCCTCAGCCACAAGGGACGAATCCCCCGGCTCTACAAGGGACGAATCCCCCAGCTCCTCAAGGGACAAATTCCCAATTTCAGCAGCTACATGCACCTGTGAATCCTCGACCCTTTGGGCATGAGTATTCAGCTATTGTGACCACTAACCCCCTTATGGGATGCCCCTATACCCCGAGGTTGGAGGAAGTGGACATGCAAATCGGAGTGAAGCGTAGACGCCCCCTATATACGCGGTTTGGCTCCTATTCCGGAGGATCAAGAATTCTCTGGGCCTTACACTAAGAAAGACTGCGAATCTTCGGATGATGATGTGGCTCCAAGAAGGAGGTGTGCTGCTAAATAGCAGATGCCTGATGGTAATCAGCGTCCTAGGAGCACCTAAGAGATGAATCCCCAAGAAGTGCAGGAGAGAATCAGGGCTCACGAGGTTGAGATCCAAAGGCTGAAGCGTGATCTGGAGGCACACCTCACCCCAAGACCCCAACTACCTCCAAAAAGGATAAATCCTCCAATCATAGACCTGGATGGTCCGCTGCAAAGAAGGATTATTGTCCCAAGGGCTGATCCAAGTGATCTTTTGCCCCTAGGAGATCCAGATGATCCCACTCCACCATTCACTGAATAAATAATGAATACCCATATATCAAGGAAGTTTAAGATGCCCACCATCAAAGCTTATGATGGCACTGGAGATCCTGCTAATCATGTCAGGACGTTTTTTAATGCACTGTTACTGCAACCCGTGAATGACGCTATTAAGTGTCGGGCCTTTCCTCAAACCCTATCGGGAATGGCTCAAAGGTGGTACAGCTGTTTGCCTCCAAATTCAATTGGGTCCTTTAGAGACTTAAGTCAAGCTTTTATTAAGCAGTTCATCAGTGGAAGAGTGCATGAGAAGAGTTCAGCATCCCTCATGAGCATTGTGCAGGGTGCAAAAGAGTCATTGAGATCTGAATTGTTTCACTAAAGAGGCTTTGAAAGTCCCAGACCTTGATGATAAGGTAGCCATGATAACATTGCAGCAAGGAACTAGGGACGAGTTCTTCAAGATGTCATTAGCCAAGCGCCCCCCTGAAAGCATGTTGCAGTTCCAAGATAGGGCCGGGAAGTACATCAAAGTGGAGGAGAGCATGAGGAAGATGGTAGTAAATAACGAGCCTGCTGGTGGTAAGAAGCAAAAAACTGATCTGGAATATATTGCTAAGGACAAGTATCCTAGAACTGAGCAAAGCAATGATTCAACCCTGAAAAAGGGAGGACCATGACAAAAGTTCACTGAATATGCTAAGTTGAACGCTCCTAAAAGTCAGATCTTGATGTTTGTTGGCCTAGGCCTCTGAAGGATGATCCTACCAAGCTAGATAAGAGCAAATATTGAAGATTTCACAAGGATGCTGGTCATGACACCGATGAGTGTAGACAATTGAAGGATGAAATAGAGTTCCTCATTTGAAAAGGAAGGTTAAGCAAGTATACTGACGATGGAGGAGATAGGAATAATAATGGAAGAAAGAATTTCGATGATCGTAGGAGGGATCAAGACGATCAGGGGCAAAATCCCCATCCCAGGGGACCAGTGATAAATACGATTTTTGGAGGACCAACGGTTGCAGGCTCATCCAGAAACTCAAGGAAAGCCTATACTAGAGAAGTTATGCATATTGTCGGGGAAGCCCCGAAGAGGGATAGGACAGGAGTCACAATGACGTTTGATAATTTTGACTTGGAGGGTGTTAAATTTCCGCACGACGATCCTCTGGTCATAACACCGATAATAGGGAACAACCCAGTGAAGAGGGTCATTGTAGACAATGGTGCCTCGGTGGATATTTTGCTTCATGATACCTTTATAAGGATGGATTACAATTATTCGCAATTAACCCCAACTGATATGCCGATATATAGATTTGCTGGAGTGGAATGCCCCATGAAAGGGATAATTAAGTTACCGATGACCATAGGTCAGGAACCAAGACAAGAAACACAGATGTTAAACTTTATAGTGGTAAAGGCTGGATCAACTTACAATGCAATCATGGGAAGAACGGGAATACATGCTTTCAAGGCAGTCCCTTCTTCTTACCATTCAGTGATGAAGTTTCCTACCCGGAATGGGATTGGAGAAGAGAGAGGAGATCAAAATATGGCAAGGAGTTGTTATGTGGCCTCCCTTAGGGCTGATGGAGTTGGGGGCCGGTTCTACCTATTGAAGATCTGGATATCCGTGAGAATGATGAGAAAAGAGGGAAGCCAACAAAAGACTTGGTTCTGATTCCTTTGGCTCCAGAGGATCCTGAGAAAGTAACTTTCATTAGAGCGTCGCTAGAGGAGCTCCTAAGAGGGAAGTTGGTGAAGTTTTTACAAGAGAATAGTGATGTATTTGCATGGTCAGCAGCTAATATGCATGGCATAGACCCGGAACTGATCACTCACAAGCTGAACGTAGATCCAAATCGGAAGACTGTGAAATAAAAGAAAAGAAGTTTTGCTTCAGAGAGGCAGGAAGCTATTAAGCAAAAAGTAGAGAAACTCTTAGAGGCTGGTTTCATTGAAGAGATATAGTTTCCGGAGTGGTTGGCAAATCCTGTAATGGTAAAGAAGGCTAATGGAAAGTGGAGAATGTGTGTGGACTTCACTGATCTGAATGATGCATGCCCAAAGGATTGTTTCCCGTTACCAAGGATAGATACATTGATAGATGCGACCGCTGGTCACGAGATATTGAGTTTTATGGATGGATTCAGTGGATACAATCAGATCAAGATGCATAAGGATGACATCCCAAAGGTATCATTCATCACTGACTTTGGTGTTTTTTATTATCTAGTTATGGCGGTTGGTCTAAAAAATACAGGAGCTACCTATCAGAGGTTGGTGAATAAAATTTTTAAGGATCTTATTGGAAAAACTATGGAAGTTTATGTTGATGACATGTTATTCAAGAGTCTGGTGAAGATCGACCACATAGCCCATTTGAGGGAAGCTTTTGAGGTCCTGAGATATCACAAAATGATGCTAAATCCTGCAAAGTGTGCTTTCGAAGTTGGATCTAGAAAAAATTTGGGATTGATGGTCTCCAAGAGGGGAATCGAGGAAAATCCTGATAAGATAAAGGCAATTTTAGACATGGAGCCTCCAAAGACTGTCAAAGATATTCAAAAGCTCACTGGAAGGGTTGCTGCATTGGGGCGGTTTATCTGCAAATCTGGGGACAAGTGCTTGTCATTCTTCAAATTCTTAAAGAAGGTGAAAGATTTCATATGGACTGAGGAAAGTTAGCAAGCGTTTGAGGGATTAAAGAAGTATACGGCTCAAGCCCCATTGTTGGCCAAACCAGCTCTGAATGAAGTTTTGTAC
The DNA here is from genome assembly GCF_009905375.1 of Apium graveolens. Taxonomy (NCBI): domain Eukaryota; kingdom Viridiplantae; phylum Streptophyta; class Magnoliopsida; order Apiales; family Apiaceae; genus Apium; species Apium graveolens. Next base: position 36,206 of record NW_027419415.1, read on the forward strand.
TTATATTTGGCCATTTCAGAAAATGCCTTGAGCGTTGTATTGGTTAAGGTGGAACTTAAAGTCCAGAAACCCATATATTATGTCAGTAAGATCCTGCACAGAGCTGAATTGAATTATTCGACTATTGAAAAGTTTGCTTTAACCCTGGTGATGGTTTCAAGGAAGTTGCGACCTTACTTCCAAGCTCATAACATTGAAGTGCTAACGAATCAACCTTTGAGAAAAATTATCCACAGTCCTAAAGCTAGCGGAAGGCTGATTAAATGGGCTATTGAATTGGGAGAATTCGACATGAAGTATAAGCCACGAACGGCGATAAAAGCCCAGGCTTTGGTTGACTTCATGGTTGAATGTACCATCCCCAACCAAGAAGTCGGGGGGCAGGAAAGTACTGAACCTCAGGGTATGGAGAGGAAAGAGGATAATGAAGGAGAACAGAACAAGGAGAAGGAATATTGGGTTCTCTATTTTGATGGAGCATCAAAAACAAATTCGAGTGGAGCAGGGCTCGTTTTACAAAGCCCGGATGGTTCTTGATTGAATATGCCATGAAGTTAGACTTCCCAACCACAAATAATGAAGCTGAGTATGAAGCTCTAATAGCTGGCCTCAGCCTAGCAGGAACAATGAGGGTCAAGAACTTGAAAGTATGTGGGGATTCGAAGCTTGTCATATCCCAGGTCAAGGGAGAGTTTGAGGCAAGAGATGAAACAATGGCTAGGTATGTCCGCCTAGTAAGGGCTGTGATGACTCAGTTCGATGAATGCCATATTGAGCACATTCCAAGGGAGGAAAATGCTAAGGCATATGCGTTGTCTAAGTTCGCTTCATCAGAGATATAGAAGAGCTCAGGAAGTGTGTACTTCCATGTTTTGAAAATACGGAGCATTGATGTTAAGCTTGTAGCCCATATTGGGCTGGGGACATCATGGATAGATCCCATTAAGGCCCATATTCAAACTTGTTGGCTGCCAAATGATGTGACTGAAGCACAAAAATTGGTTGTTCGAGCGTTGAGATATTCCTGGATCGATGGGATTCTATACAAAAGATCTTATGTGGTTCCTTATTTAAGATGTCTCAGACCTGATGAGGCATGTTTGGCTCTTGAAAAAGTACACGAAGGTTTATATGGAAAACACTTAGGGGCAGAGCACTGGCACATAAGATAACCCGTTTAGGCTTTTATTGGCCAGAGATGATGGCCGACGCCAAAGATTATGTTAAGAGATGTGATCGATGTCAGAAACATGCTCATGTAGTAAGGCAACCTCCTGAAATGCTGACTTCTATAAACTCCCCAATCCCTTTTGCTATGTGGGGAATGAATATTCTTGGACCTTTCCCGATGGCTACTGCACAAAGAAAATTCATGATTGTGGCTATTGATTACTTTACCAAATAGATTGAAGCTAAACCTTTAGCCAAGATCACCACCAAACAAGTTGCACAATTCCTGTGGGAAAATATCATGTGCAGATATGGAATTCCCCGTATCCTGGTTACCGATAATGGAACAGAGTTTAATAATAAGGAGTTCAGGAAGTATTGTGAGGAGAATGAGATCGAGTTTCGGTTTACCTCCGTAGCTCATCCGTAAGCCAATGGGCAAGCGGAAGTGGCAAATTGTATAATTCTAGATGGGATGAAAAAAAGGATCGAGAAATCCAGGAATAATTAAGTAGATGAAATACTCCCGATACTTTGGGCTTACCGGACTACTTGTAGAGTTATTACGGGAGAAACACCATTCATGCTAGCATATAGGGCAGAAGCAGTTGTTCCTGTGGAGATATCGCACTCGTCTCCTAGAATCCAAGCATACAATGCTGAGGAAAATGAAGAAGGGCAAAGGTTAGCCCTGGACTTGATAGATGAGGTACGAGATGCAGTGCATGCAAAGATCGTAGAATATCAGAAAAAGGCCTCCTTTTACTACAACCTAAGGGTCAAAGAAAGATTCTTTAAGCAAGGAGATTTGGTCATAAGGAAGGTGGAAGCTTCTGGAGTAGGACAAAAAGGAAAGCTCGTCCCGAATTGGGAAGGGCCATATAAGGTTAAGAGTGTTCAAGGGAGAGGAACTTATAAGTTGGAGACTATTGAAGGAGAAGAAATACCCCGGACTTGGCATGCTCAAAACCTAAAAGTTTACTCACGATAGTTTATACATACTATAGTTGTAACAAGGTTGAAAAGCACCTTGAAGTTTTGCTCGCTTAGGATTTCATATGTTATTAGACTATTATTTCAAATTCTAGTTCTACGAAGAATTATGTAAGGGATGGATCCCAAGAGTTTACAGTTAATAAAGTTTCCATAAACTTATCCTAGAACTGGTTGGCTCATCGCATGAATGTTTGAGTTTACTCATCTATTCTGGTACAAGTACGAGCAAATATAAGGGAAAGCTACGAAAAGGCTAGCAAACTAACTCCCATAAGATGGTACAAGTACTTAGAAAAAATGGTAAAAAGCAAGCAAACAACTTAAAATAACATAAATAATCCCTGAAGGGAAATAAGTTCAGAGTACAATTAGTTAAGATAAAAACAACAAACATAAAGTCTAAAAGACTAGAAATACTACTCCTCCATATTGGATCCATCCTTCCCCTGCTCCTTCTCAGTATCCTCCTTCTCAACATTAGCAGAAGGCTCGGCATCCTTTACAGGAGAAGATGAGGGAGAGGTAGTACTGGGATCGAGGATACATTCATCATTCTGGGGGGGAGTTAAAGAGAGCATTCAGGCTGTCTTCAGTCACTGGCTGTTCAGGACTTATAAAGTCCTTGGGATCTATTAAGCCAGGGTGTTTCTCAAACACTGCCTTCACAGATGCATCCCACCCTTGGGTAAACTGAAGAGGATAAAGACTCTCATAGGAATTTCCATGAGATTTTTAAATTTCTCAGAATCCATTTAGTCATCAATGATGGTTTCTTTGTCACTCCGGAGCTTAACCAGCTCAATATGGGCCTTGAACAGCTCCTCCCCCTTTTAGCTTCTTCTCCAAAACCTCATCCCTCTCCTTCCACTTCTTCATCTCTCTCTCAAACTCATCTGAGTTCCCCTTCCAGGACCAAGCTTGATGAAGGGCCGCCTGGAAGTAGGTGTTGTTCTGCACAAAGAAGTATGATTTAACATAGATTTATAAACAAAGAGAGAAGTTGAAATTAAAAGGTAAGACAAAAATGTTATCGTAGATTGGGCCCGAGAACCTAGGAGCTCAATGGACTCAATGTCACTCCCCGTGACAATATCAGTGAAATTATGGGGAGTTATGGAGTGGTAAGACCAATCCTTAGCATGTTTGGTGGATCCCATCACCGTATCACTCCTCCTAAAGCCCCAGTTGGGCCTGAAAGAATGCACCTTCAAGGGGGGATCCATATCATCCCCTAGTTCCACCACCGGAGCATGAGGCCTAAGAAAGATAGGAGCATCAGGCTTGCTCCTGGGGTCCTTATTGAGCTTGGCCCTCTTCTGGCGGCCATATTCTCCCTCCTTAGGCCTATTAATGTTATTAATGGTCTCGCAAGCTGAAATGAAAAAGGAAGAAAAATATTAAAATCTGGAAATGATTGAGTTTCAATAAAGAGAAAGAAAAGAAAAAAACTGGTTTAGATTACCCCTATCACTGGCCTTAGAAAGGCCCACTTTCTTCAAAGAGAACTCCTCTAAGAGAGTCCATGTATCTGTTTTTCCATCATCCGAAATGAGGGCTTGATAAGCAACCTCCTCCTCGTCAGTCAGCCTAATACTAGCAGAGCTGCCATCTATTACCTTGCAAAAGGGCCTACGAAAAAGGGTAGCCCAGTCGCCTCCAACCCATGTTAACCTAACAAACTCGTCTCTCCACTTTGGGTTATTCTCGACAATGGAGTTACCATAAAAAATGTGGGAAATTTTGGGCCTTTAACGTAATAAAACCCAGCCCGGTTGAGTTAAAGCACTGTTATAGAACTAATTTTGTTTCCTAAAAACGGCGACTGAAAGAGGGAATTTATTCCTAAGACATAAAACCATAAAGCAAATAAAATTCCTCCATGTAGGTTGGAGCTGACATGGGTTTATTTACACATCTGCAAGCAAACATGGGATGAATTCGTGGAAGGGGAACCTAAGACCCGCGGTTAAAGCTCCTCGATAAATAAAGATTGTATCCCGCTCCCAATTACATGTCCTATCCCCAGGGGCGGCTGGAGTAATTCTAAGGTTAGGGGGAGTCTGTACATGTTGTTAAAAGCTTCTATCCTACCATCTAGCTCGTGAAAGGTATTATCATGGTTGTAAGAATCTAAGTCAGATAAAGATGGATATTCATCCCCTCTAGTGTTTATCATGTTTATAAGAGAAGTATAAGGAGGGCGTATTTGAATGGCGGTACCTCTTTTTAAAGAATTCATCTTGGCCAGCTTAGCAAGGTCGCGATCTGCCATTGATATTCTTGGGAAGAAGGCTTGAAACCCAGAAATAGGTTGAAGATGGTGGAGCTGCGGTGGAAAACAACGCTGGAAATCGCCTTTCAAAGAGAAGAACTATAGAGATTTTTGAGAGGATTTGAGAAGTGGGAAGTGAAATGAGAATTCTCACTTATATAACCGAAAATTCAGGAATGTGAATCGACTAAAGCCCATAGAGGCAAGGCCCAATCTAAGAAAGCCAGCTAAAAAGGAAACTTCAGGGACATTCTAGAAACTGGAAAATGGAACTGAAAGGTCAAAAATCGACCAGATTAAAGTAATCGATCAGAGTCCTGATCGATGGTGAATGAAACCCTGGTCGAATTTTCATTCGATTAAAGCGGTAAAAATCTTTTAAGTTGATCAGAGTCCTGATCAAAAAAGGAAGAATTCTGATCGAATTTTCATTCGATTAGAGGGGTAAAAAATCACTTAATTAGATCAGAGTCCTGGTCGAAAGGATAAAATTCTGATCGAATTTATGTTCGACTAGAGATATATAAATTTGCTTAATTCAATTAGAGTCCTGATCGATAAAGAGAATAATTCTGATCGAATTTCAGAAAGACCACAGTGTCAAAAGCAAGTCCAAATCGATCAGAATCCTGATCGAATCGATCAGGATTCCTGGTCAATTTTACCTTAAATCTCAGTGTCAAAAATACGTCTAAGTCGATCAGAATCCTGATCGAATCGATCAGGATTCCTGGTCGATTTTCCTTAGAACACAGCAACAAGATCCAAGTTAATTCGATCAGGATCCTGATCGATTTCGATCAGGAATCCTGATCGAAATCTTGTCGACTAGAATGGAAAATAAGCTGCTAATTCGATCAGGATACTGATCGATTTCGATCAGGAATCCTGGTCGATTTAATTCAGAAAATTAGGAATAAATCCTGAGAAATTAAGGAAATTCCTTATAAATTCCTGAAAATTCTGAATATCTTCTGGAAATTAGAAATAAATCCTAGAAGATAAGAAAAATCCTAGAAATTAAGGGAAAATTTCTGTAGTTAAGGAAAAATCCCAGAAATTAAGGGAAAATTTCTGTAAATTAAGGAAAAATCCCAGAAATTAAGGAAAAGTTCCTGGTAAATAGAGGAAAAATCTCAGAAATTGAGGAAAAATTTATGAAAAATACCAGAAATTTCCTAAAAAGAGGGAATAAGCTAAAAAGAAAGTAATAGAGTGTTTCCAAAACAAACCTGAAGCCATGAACAAGGCAAATCTTTGTAAATGTGTAGGTCGCTCCACACTTTACGCAAAAACGATACCCTATAAGGGAACAAATGAACTTAACTTCTGCGAAACCTTTCACGGTTTCCCAGAAGTTGGGGGGAAAATGATAAGGAGTAAAATAAACTCTGTTTGCGTAATTAATATCCCATTAATTATACCAGAATTGGGCTGACAGTTAAGCCCATTAGAAAGGACCCAAAACCCTGAATATTAATTAATTTCATAATTAATTAATGAGGGATAAATCAGCTGATTAATAAAGTCCAAATGAGGACATAATTCCTTGCAGATTGGCCTCCAAGAAATCTCATAGGATAAGGAATCAGTTTCCTATTTCCTATGACTCCAAAGTCCGTTCTAATTCAGAGACTTTCCCACCAAGTCTCCCAACTCTAGTCCAATTCAAGGGCTCCCAACATCTATATAAGAGGTCTCACCCCACAAATCAAAACGACGTTTTTTGACTTGATCATTGGCAATCAGCAAGGTACGTAAGCATCTTATTAAGGCAGATCGAGTCACGAGACACGAGAACAGTCAAATCGAGTTTCAAAACTCACAAACCCTAGTAATAAATACAACAATTAATACACCTTAATTTTCTTTTCATAACAAGATCTATATTATACCTATTATAATAGATTGTTCAAAAAGATCTCCCGTTTTTGATCAAAAAATCTGTTTTTTCCCATGTACATTTTAATATGGCCGATTTCCCTTGTTTTGCATGGATGCAAGAAAAAAAAAGCTAACTGCTTTTATTATGATAGAAGCAGAAGTGATGTGGATTATTCAATAATCGAAATCGACGCAATACTGCCAGAAAGAACAATTTCTGAAAATGATTATCCGTGTTGTTTTCTTAAGTTAAAGCCCTTACTCCTTATGAATTAGGAAATTAATCTTGGGACTCTCGAATGTGAGACACAAGACTTGTTTACCTGGACTAAACCAGTCCATCCAGCCCCGACGGACGGACCAGGAAACTCCTACACGATGTAAAAGTTGTTTACCGTGGATACAATTCGTAGAAATTGCAAATTCCTACCTCGCAGTCAAACAAATTTGTCCACTTTCTAGGAATTTAGAATAGGAATTAAATACCAATATATTATTGTATAACAAGTTGTATACCAGGTAAATATCCAAGTGCAACAAAACAAACACTTAATATAAAGAATCTAACGTGATACTTGGACAAGTCTACTAGGTGCCACCAATTAGCAGTTATTCAAGAAAAACATATGACGCGAAATTGACAAGGAATCCTAAAATAAAATTCATGAGAAAATTTAAATGGCTATCTAATCATTCGACTACCACACAACTTGGTCATCAAATTCAAAAAAAAACAGCTTTAAAAAACATGCATTAAATCAGGGACAGAGCCAGAAACAAGAGTTTGGGATGGCGAAATTTTTTTCGGAGCAACTAATATTAATATTTAATTTATTATATATTAAACAAATTAATAAATATTATTTTTAACCATTTCAATTTACAAAATATACTTGAATTCGTGTATCTAAATTCCTAACTATTATAAATATGATTAATATTAGTACTATATTTACAAAATTGAAAATAAAATTTTTTTACTACTAAATATATAAATATAAAAAAATTTTCATAAATTTTAATACTAATTCTGTCATAGGTCATAGTATATATTTTCTAGTATTTATCCGGTCTGTTTTAGTCGTTATGTTAAGGTGTTTGTTTTAATGTGTTTCTGTTGTTCTGTCATTGCCTTTCTGGGTAGTTCTTTAGCAGTTGTTGGTTTCTAGAGTCTCCTACTATAATTGGAGGTGTCTTTTATAAAACAAACGAGTGATAAATTAAACTCATGTCAAGTCAATGAAATTGGAAGTAAGCTCTGGAAAAATTGTAGAAATAGGATACGACAAAAATGATGGAACTGATCGGTGATTAATGTACCAGCTCGACGAATATTAAAGAGGACAAGAAGTAGGAACATGTCCCCTAGAAACATGTCTTGTGATGGTATTCATGGTTTTCTACCAGCTGATCTGCAGCTACATTTGCTATAAGATAAATACTACAAGGCTCATACTGGAAATCTAGCCCCGTCTCCATATCTGCAAAGACAAGTTGCTGCTGTTTTTTGATAAAGAAACTCAGACACAAGGTGCCGTTCGAATTCAGGCACAGCCGCACAAGTAAGAGTAGATAGTCAAGCCCTTCTGAAACAAAAGTTTGATTAACTGCGAAGATGTGGTAAAACAACAAACTTTAAACTGTCTTTAAGTTCTCAGTCGAAATAACGAGCTCTATAATTCAATAATTTAAGTTTACATTTCTAGAATACTTCAATTAACATTATATGTATCAAATATTTCAGGGGCACAATATACTAGTGAAGAATAGGTACAAACCTTGCACCAGGAGCAAAGAATAATAGGTACAAACCTTGCACCAGGAGCAAAGAATAATAGGTACAAATTTTGCACCAGGAGCAAATCTCAGGGGCACAACATGAAATTTTCTCACTGAAAATACCATCCTATGATTCTTTTTCTTTTATAATATTTTTACTATTGTTTAAAGAAAATCAGACCTGTACAAATATTTTCCCCTGATATTTACATAAAAATATATTTGTTAGGGACTGGGAAGATGAAATACGTACACATTGGTAATAAATACCAGACAAATTTTTATACCTTTCTGTTCAACAGAAAACTTTGCAAACAATGTATATTAAAAAAGCATCCTCCCCTGCCATATTGAAAGCAAACCGGCCTATATTTGACATTAAAAAGAAAATAGGAAAAACCGTGAATTCACTGCCTCACAGGACTAAGAAAATCCCCCACTCTTGTTATTTTAAGCTGGGTGAACTTAAAAAGTGTAAAATCATCCAGCATATATTAAAAAGTAACATATACAACTAAAAGAAACTGACTCCGACATCCAATTGACCGACTGCAAGAACTGACTCCGGTATCCAACCAACCGAAAGAATCCTGACTTCTCCATAATGCCAGTTCATGTTTCTCTTTCGCCCATTACTGGAAACCTTTACCCACCGACCTCAATCACGCTAGACCAATACCACACAGGACCAATACATAAACGACAAGATGCCTACAATGACCAAACTTTGCAGAACTTAAGTGCTGAAGGACGATTAGATAAGGACAGTAGCTGATTAAAGGAAAGAAGATCAAGATAAACATAAGAAGAGATATGCATGAAGAAGGAATTCTGTAAAGAATGGAATACTTGGAAGAAACGATATCTGATTGATATATTTTAGGAAGCAGAATTATATTCCATATCAATTAGCGATTATCTTGTAACTGTGTAGTATATAAACACAAACATAGGGTTTACACTATAAGTGTTATCATTATTAGAGAAGATTATTCATTGTAACCCTAGCAGCTGTAACACCCCCAGATCCGGGGTCGGGGATTCGGGTCGTCACGGTCTTTCATTCCACAATACCACTTCACTTACTTAATAAAAATAACCTTATGCTGTGACCCCACACTAACACACACCACAACCCGTTATAGTCTCAGAGATGAACATAAAAAAATATAACCACAAGTAATTATATTCCACAATTATCTGCCAATACACCTTAAAAGGTTTTCTGAATAGATTTACATTTTATTTGCCATTACTACAATTCATATTATACATAAGTCTGGTACATCAAAAGTTGAAGGCCTAGCCTATTGGTAGTTCCTACCTCAGCTACAGCAGCATCAACGCTTCCAGAAAACTGCCGAACGATTTCTAACCTCTTGCGAATCGGGAGCTTGGTCCGGTTCATCTTGTCTATCTGATGTTGTGTGATGAAAGAAGAAAGCAAGGGTGAGCAGCAAGCCCACCAAAATAATATGTATAATGATTAACAATATATGAGTCTACTCATAATACTCATGAAAGTCTTGGTCAAAAGAAGTGAACCAAGTTGATAACTTAATGCGATGAAGTCGCAAAATATTCAGTATATATATATACATATATACTTTTCAAAATATTGGAAGTCCTCTTCCATGCATAATATACACAAAATCCCAGTGTATAACTGTATAAAAATATCGTTGCAAGGTGATCTCATATATCTAACCTTGTCTCAACGTTTTTCTGAAAATCTTTGTCATTCATAAGACAATTATTAATTAGATATAAGTTTAAAAGATGAGGTTACCAAATACCCCAATATACTTATATCTTTCCCAATACTACTTAAACTACCACCATTCAAGTTATAATCAGTTTCAAAAGTTCATCCCACTGATGAGACCACAAGATAAGACTTGAATAGATTCAATCTTTGAAATATTATTGAATGAAAAAGTTATGAGATACTTTATTTAGTCCCGATATATATATATATCCACATATATATATATCCCGAAAACATTTCCTGGAACCTCTGTTATGTGAAGTATGAACAGAGTTCGAAACATCCAATGAATTTTGGAAAGGAAAAGAATTTTGGCATAAACCCGATATCTCGCTGATCAGGCAAAGATACCAATAAGTAACCTTTTCTACTAGTAGATGGACGAATTCCCCACTGGTCATCACCCTGGTCATAATTAAGACCTATGCTGGACTGCCACTCAGCCACCTATGCATTTGATGGACTCCCACTGAGCCACTTACACAATAATAGACCGTACCTCGGCCTGTCGCTTATGCCGACTCAATGAGAGGGGCTTACTTCCCGAACGTTGGGCAAGTAATCAATTCATTTACCAAATCTGCAACCTCGTTGCGAATATAAAATACACCACAGAGCCGGACTCCCCAGGTTTTTGAGCGAGTATTTAAATCCCCTTTAAAAAGGAAGATCTTAAATATAAAAATGAGTTTTGGGATCCGCTCTGACTTTTAAAAATCATTTTGAAGACTCGAAAACACTTTAAAGAGTGTTTGGAGTAAGACTGATTTAATGAAGTAAATCAGTCCCCAGAATATTAGAAAATATCTGAATATTATTAATTAAATAATATTCCCATAAAGAATAATCTTTATAAAAATAATTGAAGTAGAAGTATTAAATTTATACTTGAAACGAGTATTAAATAACCCAAGATATACTTATATGAAAGTATTATCTTTATTTGAATAGTCGAAAATAAGTTTGATTATTTACACCTTATTCTTTAATAAAATAAAGAATATATTTCAGCAAATAATCGGAGTCATAGATCCTCAAATGAATATTCAAATAATATTCAATAAATAAAATAAGCTGAGTCATAATACCTCGAATGAATATTATAAATAATATTCATTAAATAAAATAAAGGAGTCATACATCCTCAAATGAATATTCAAATAATATTCAATAAATAAAATAAGCTGAGTCATAATACCTCGAATGAATATTATAAATAATATTCATTAAATAAAATAAAGGAGTCATACATCCTCAAATGAATATTCAAATAATATTCAATAAATAAATAAAAGGAGTCATAAGTCCTCGAATGATATTCGAAATAATATTCAATAATAAAATGAAGTTTAAAGTTATCGAATAAACCTTATTCGATTAATAGTTTGGAAAACTATAACCATATATATATATAAATATATATATATATATATATATCCATATCCATATAAAATCTACTCGGGATCCTCGACTCCCGGTTTTAGAAAATATTTTCACCCTTGGGTCCCTATACTAAGGGTATATGCAAGATACAACTATCCTCTAGCATAGGTATTATCAAATAAACCAACAGATATATATCTCAAGAATATAAAACAGGCATGCATATATACCATATCACATGCTACAATATATCGCAACATTTGCTAAATAACAATCATGCAATATCACAAGATAATGCATATACATACATTTACATCACAACAACAGTGTATCGGATAGAATACTTGCCTGAGCGACTGGGGGTTACGAATGGCTCGGGACGAGTCTGGTAACCTATAAACAACAAGTAAGTTGGAATTAAACCAAAGTCACTTGTAATTCTATACCTTAACTAACTTAGACTCTAACGCTTGTTTTGCGCTCACTGATTCGCTTAAGTCACTCGGGTACCCTCGGCTCCACCATTTTTAATAATTTAACCTTTACGATTTTTAAAGCGATTCCTTCGCGAGTGACTTACCAACTGCCTAAAACACTTACCATAAATGTTTCATGCATTAATTAACCCTTTTTGGTCTTTAACCTACATTTCAAAGTAAGGCGAGGGAAAAAGTTTCGATCGCGAAACGCCGTTACTTGAAACGGTCGTTTCTCCTAAACCGTAAATCGGAATCGAACGAACTACATATCAAAACGAAGCTCGTAACATGAGCTATCTAAACATGGCAGTGGTCACAATTTAGCAGGGGGTTCTCGGGTCCTAATGCTATGCACAAAAACAGTCCAAAGAAAATCGGACGTTACGACGGCTATGTTTACGCGATTTCCCATTTTTTAAACCATCCACAATCAACCCAAACCATCCTCAAATCCAACACACAACAAACATCCATCCTTATCACATCATAACAATCCCAACCAATTCACTTTTAATCATTCATACATATGCTTAAACCTAACTTTAATCATACTTAAGTTTCTTTAAATCAAAACCACAAAATTACCATTTCATTTCACTACCATTCCAAATCTCAAACTCTAATCATAACAACAAGATACCATAACATCCTACTCATCAAAATCACCTTATAATATATATGAACCTAGGGTTTGGAAATGGTATACCTTCCTTGGAGTGGTGGGTTGAGCTAGGAAGCCTTAAGAAGCTTGGAGAAGCCTTAGGAAAGCTTGGATCTTTAAGAAAACAAGAAAAAGTTCAAGTTAAAAACTTGAAAACACTATTCATTGTCTTCTTCATTGATTAAATGGAGAAGCTAGAGAAAGAATTAATGGCTTAAACTCATGATATAGCCATAACTAAGCATAAAGATGGTTAGGGAATTTTCTTACCAATTAAGGATGCTTGGATCTTGATTTTGGAAATTTTTTTCTTTGAAAAAAAAGCAAAAAGCCGAGAGCTAATATGAAGAACAATGCCTTGGCTGATTTTTTTGATTTTGATGAAATGATTTGCTAGTTGGTTGGCTTGGTTTTGTTTTTGATTTAGCAAATTACCACCTTGCCCTTGAATTTGTGTGGTTCTTATTCAACCACACCTCCTTCCTTCCTATGTCATGCTTACCTCATCCTCATGATGTCATCCTTCCTTCCTTGTCTTCCTTCTATTGGTTGGATGACATCATTCCCATTAATCCCTTTGATTAACTTCCTAATCGTTTGCCTAATGACCGCTGATCTGCTATACGGTTCGCTTAACTTTCGTTCTCGTTTTATCGTTTGAAGGATCATACCCGGGATCTTATTACTTAGGTTCCCTTAACCTTTCTCAATATATTATATTCCTTCTATGATCCTCTTTTATAATCCTTTAATTTAAATCCTTTTTATCCTGTTACCTTATACTCAATTCTCTCCGTATATTGTGGATTTCCGGGAAAAACCAAAGTGTTCGGAATTGGATTCTGACGATCTTTACATACACTTATATACTCCATAGAGTACTAATAATATCCCATAAGATCAATAACAGAACCCCTACATAGCGTGGCATGAAAAGTTTTCTCATTCAGCAAAAACACTATTCATAAGGGTTTCAAAATTTTCCAAAAATTGGGGTTATTACAGTCTCCCCTCCTTAAAAGGATTCCGTCCCGGAATCAGATAGAAAATGAATAGGGATACCTTCCTTAGTATTGCACTTTCTAACTCTCAAGTCAATTCTCCACATTGTGGTCCTACCACCAAACTCTGCCTAGTTTGATAACCCTTCTCCTAAGCACTTGTTCCTTTTCACTCTATAACCCTTCCTGGTTGCTCCATATAGGTTACGTCGGGTTGCATATCTATGCGCTCATATGCCTCTATTTATCTGGCATCTAAATTACACTTCCTTAACATTGATACGTGAAACACGTTACGAACTTGCTACAGGTTCTGGGTTAAGGCTAGCTCATATGCTAACTTCCCAAGCGTCTTAATATATCCAAGGGTCCAACAAATTGTAGACTTAGCTTTCCTTTCTTTCCGAACCTCATCAATCCTTTCCAAGGGATACCTATAACATTACTAGGTCCCCTATTTCATACTCTTTATCCTTTCATGTCAAATCAACATACTTATCATGTCCATCTTGGGCTACTACCAGCCGTCCTCTGATTAGATCTATCATATCCTTGGTCCTTGGGACTACTGCGGGTCCGAGCATCTTGCGCTATACAACTTCATCCTAACATAAGGGAGATCGACATTGTCTTCCCTCAAGGATCTCATACGGCGATATCTCAATACTGACATATGATCTATTGTCGTAAGAAAACTCAATCCGTGTTAAGTGATCATTCTAATTTCTTTCAAGTCTATTGCACAGACCCTCATTATAGCTTTTAACATTAAAGCTTTTACTTCTCAATACCCATTCTTTTCCAGTTCGTAATCGCTACTACCTTCCGTTCCTAATATTATACTGGTTATACTTTTGCTCGTTAGCGTTCTATAACCTTTTAATAACCATGCCAACCTTAGTATCACGAATGTGTTTCCATTCCGAATACTACCACAACTTTATTACTCCTTTTTCAGCTGTTTCTATTTTCCAAAATTTGATCAATCAAATAGAATTAAAGGAATTTGTTGAGAGATCACTATGATCATGAACACTTGTTATATCGCATAGTTAGTACAGAAGGTGGCCAGCCTTTAGTACTTGACAAGCAATTAAACAATAGATGGTATCCTACTAGGCTTCTATCACACAGATAGATAGTCATTCGGCAATACCTCCCCTTCTGGAAGGGTTGTTCTTCTCAGTTTATATGAAATGAAAGAAGAGAAAAGAACGAATTGAAGAGAATTGTATATTCATAAAAATTTTATTGCCATAAAATATCTGGCTTGGAATCTACCTCTGAACTATAGAGGTTTGTCATAGAAGAACAAAACATATATGTATTTATATCAACATCAAGTGTTATAGCATCACATTTCACGTGCCAAAATATTTTCGCTATCCCGTCCATCATTCTATGGACCCATGCTCTTCCTCGAGCTTATACACAATTACCTTTGGAACTCCCTCGACATCGAAAATCGAATCTGGGATCTCATTCTAGACATCATCGTTACTTGAATTCTATGCTTGCACCGCAACCTTCCTCGTGTAATAATACGACTCTCTATTGATAAGAAAGAATAATAATTCACTAGGTAGATACTCTACTTAATTAGTCTATCAATGATAACTTATACACTACCACGACCCGATTAGTGGTACTCAATCTCAACACCCATTCCAATACAACTCTCACGGTTGTAATCAGCTCATTACTCGCAGAATCATTGCTGCCTTACTATGGTCCACCACTGACCTACTGTAGTCATTCATTTTCCATGAAGTCTTAATAGCTAACCATACGGAGTCTATCCATGTCGTATCAAATCATTCTAAGGAGGTAACATAATCACCACTCCTGATTCATGAAGGACACTCCTGATCCTGACATACATACATGACATGAAGCATATAAAATTGCAGAAGAGTTTCAATCAAAGCACCGATAGCGGGTTAATACCATTCTTAATCATATGCCTTCAATAGAAGACTTAACTTAAAGGTTCGTGTAGTCCTTTCTGAAATATGGTCCTGGATTATTCTCAAGATAGGACCTTCTAAGATAGATAGCCCGCTCATGGCGATTACACGAATTAAACCTTTACCTACTACTATTACGGTTGGGTATTGCACCGTCATCAGAAGGAATGTCAATCTTCCAAACCATAATTCAACCTTCACATTTCTAACCATCATCACTGTATTCTTTTGGCACACGCGCCTATAATTATCCACTTACCTTTAAAGTGTCGGCCACCTCTTTGGCCTTTCCTGATAGTAAAATTTCCTTACAGTCAATGTCTTTTTAACCACCTCCAAATAAATTTTCTACCTTATTTCCGATCACTGCTTGAGTGAAGATGTTTTCCTTAATATCTGATGAGTAAAAAAAAAAAAAAAAATCACCATTTTTCCATAAGTTATTGCCTCAGTCTTTAGAGGTTAATCACTGTCACGACTGACTCTCAATCATACTTAGAACATCTTTTATCCTAGGCCCTAATTGCCCTGAACAATTTCGACCATTACTGGTTCGATCCATACTTTCTCGTGGTTTAACACGTGCCCCACTTGGCAACATTATAATTACGTCATATTTCCTTTATCAACATTTTTATTCTTGAGAATTTTGAATATTACCTTTCTCCTTGTAAACCTCTAAGGTTATCCTTCAATCGTTCTTCCTGTATTCCCTAGATACAGGGCATATCAAAATACCATTTACTAATACCAGAATCATAGTCTATATACTTCTGAAAAAATTTCTCCATTGATCCTTAAAGGTTGTTACTACCTTAACCCTTTCCAATTCATATTGTCAAAACTCATACTATCCCTATTAAGGGTGAAATGCCAACCTTTATGCATTCCCCTAGGATTCATTTTAAGTTACCGATGTTCTATCCTTAATTCCACCTTTAAAAGGTACCTGCATCCTTCCATGGATAAATAAGGTCATATATCCCTGATATGGGTATCTTATTCAATCATTCCCACCTCGATAGTAAATGCCTAATTTCACAATAACATCTGTATTCAAATGAGGTTAATAAATATGGCCTCCAAAAGATAACAACGGTTATCCGCTTGTCTTGCCTAATTTGGTAACGATAACAAGGATGTTCTGGAAGATATTGGTCGTGTTCAACATGAACTTCTTCTTAATAATTCCTTATTTACTTTTGTTGTTTATCTCAACAGTCACCTCAATGTTGGGATATCTCTCATACCTGGCGTCTCCCTTTCTGGGTATCAAGCCACCGGTCTTACACTTCTCATTCTTGAAGGTCACTTCCTTCATCCAATTTTCCTAATTTCTTACTTCCTTGTCTCCTCAGTCTATCCGCGTCTCATTATTTATCCTTCAAACTATCTCAAGGTTTCCTCAAATCCCCCCAACTTACAGGGGGTAAACTATATATATCTCTTATGCCTTCCACCATCAACTTTAACTCATGGTGAATCACCCTCATTCTTACGAATGCATACTTTTCTATATCTATTGCTACGAGTCTTTAGGGTTTCCTTATACCCAACTCCCTTATCATACCTCAAACTCTATTGCCTTTATATTCCTTTCCACTTCAGTTTCTTATTATTTTTCTTTCTCTTATCATTATTTCATGAACAAACACAACATAAGCATTGATTTCAAATATCCCGTCATTCTGGATTCGTGCCCTCAGAACGAATCTTGACAACTTTTTACAACTTAGATTCATAATTCATCATACTCGTCCGCCTTTGTTCTGGCTCTAAAGCTTTTACACTATCTCCATAACCTTGGGAATTACCTTCCCGAAAACAATTGACTAAACTTTAATCAGTTTATTATAATCTCTGGCTCCATGCCTTTCTTGGTCTTTCACCAGCGGGTGGTCTCTCCCTTAGGAGGGTAAGTGACAAAAACACTCTTTTGTGATTCGTCAATCATTCAGAATCTCGAATGATTCCTATATTTCCTTTAGCCAGGCTCTTGCCTCGACTGGGTCAGCTTGTTCCTTGGAACTCTGAGAACTTAGCGACTTAAAGGTCCTGAAAGAATTTCTCACCGCATTGCTTCCTCAGGGTGGTGGTTGGGGATAATAGTCTAAGTTCTTTTTAGACAGGTCCATGAATTGCCATATAGGGGTACCGTCTCGGGTCTCCTTTCCTTACTCGACTTTTGTTTCCTCAGTCTAACGTTTCTTCCTACTCCCCATAATTGGAGTCATCTTTTAATTTAAAATCTTCATTTTCCACTTTATTTTTCGGGTTCTTTATCTCTTGATGGCGTCCTCCCTGACTATTACATTCAGGGTTTGCTCTAACCTTATTCCTTGTGGGGCATATTACTTGGAAAATTTTGAGAGTCTCTGGATATTTGTCTTACTTACTTTGCTTAAGTCTTCCCCTCGTTTAGTCCTTGCACGATTGCAAATTATGAATTCTTAAGTTCGATAAACTTCATGACACTCTCTTAAGTGTTAATAGAGCAATTAACAATGTGATTTATCACAATCAAACTGATCTGAACTGAAATTAACGAATATATACATAACCATTTGTTCGAGGGTACAACAACTGAACATATTAAAGAGGATTACATCATATGAACTTATCGCTCTTATCCCAAAAGTACTACCATAAATAGTCATCTCGTCATTAATACTAATCATTCATAACTTAGGCTAATCATCCAAAAGCGGTGCTACATGAGACCCTTGTTTGATTGCTCTGGCCTTGCACACTACCATGGATTAAGAGGTGCGAGCACGCACAACATCCCTAACCTGTTCCATCACAGAGGTGATGAGGTCTAAGATAGTCGCAAGTAGAGCTGGATCAACCTGACCCTCAAGATGGCCTCTAGCTGTAACACGGGTGGTAGCCTCAATCCTTTCCATGCTATACGCTAATCCTGCCGGAAGTATCCCACCCTCAATCCTTGGTGCAGTAAGTCGATCCAACAGATCACTCCTAACATTCCGGGCCTCTGACAGGCCACCCAAAGTCATATGATAATCAGCGATAAGAGAAGCCTGAGTGGTAGCATCTAGCAGTCCATGGGGAACAGGTGGTGCAGACCCAGGAGATCCAAATGGATAATCAAGCACGGTATCAGGTGACAATGGTGCAGGGGATAAAGGTGGCATTTCCTCAGTATGTGCTGGGCTCTGTACAGGGGAGGGAACAGGAATTGGTGGAACCTCATGGAGGTCTACAGGAGCCTCTGGAAGAGGGTCTGATACTGGTATAATTGGGGTCGTGGAAGGCCCCACTCCTTCTGCCCTCATTAACTTTTGTGCCCTTGGTAACTCTTCATTCTCTAGGGCCACCCTCGCGGCCATTCTTGCTCTGGTAGTCGCCCTGACTACGGTCATCTGTTCCTCAACGGTCCTCTCTTCATTCTCATCAGGATCCTCCATGAGATCCTCCTCAGCCACAATCCTTTCTGGGATAACATCCTCAACCGCAGCATTCTCTAGCTGAACCTCATCCGGTCCCTCATTAGGGTACTCCATCGGATTCACAATTTGAT
Source organism: Apium graveolens (assembly GCF_009905375.1). Classification (NCBI taxonomy): domain Eukaryota; kingdom Viridiplantae; phylum Streptophyta; class Magnoliopsida; order Apiales; family Apiaceae; genus Apium; species Apium graveolens. The sequence goes on from NW_027419415.1 coordinate 55,107, forward strand.
CTCCAACTTGTAATAAAACATCCTCATGCTGATGCTCCTGAACCTCAAGGTTTGGTGCCCCGCTGCCCTATACGAGAACAAACTATGTTACTATCACGATACCTATAAGGGTTCCCATAAGGGTTTTAACTGTCAGTGCTACGTTAGGTAGCCCGACTATGAACTTGGCAAGAGTTCTTATTATTTTAGTGAACTTATTATCTTAACGTCCCATCATCTCTGAGGTTTATAACGCTTGGCTCTGATACCATTTCTGTAACACCCCCAGATCCGGGGTCGGGGATTCGGGTCGTCACGGTCTTTCATTCCACAATACCACTTCACTTACTTAATAAAAATAACCTTATGCTGTGACCCCACACTAACACACACCACAACCCGTTATAGTCTCAGAGATGAACATAAAAAAAATATAACCACAAGTAATTATATTCCACAATTATCTGCCAATACACCTTAAAAGGTTTTCTGAATAGATTTACATTTTATTTGCCATTACTACAATTCATATTATACATAAGTCTGGTACATCAAAAGTTGAAGGCCTAGCCTATTGGTAGTTCCTACCTCAGCTACAGCAGCATCAACGCTTCCAGAAAACTGCCGAACGATTTCTAACCTCTTGCGAATCGGGAGCTTGGTCCGGTTCATCTTGTCTATCTGATGTTGTGTGATGAAAGAAGAAAGCAAGGGTGAGCAGCAAGCCCACCAAAATAATATGTATAATGATTAACAATATATGAGTCTACTCATAATACTCATGAAAGTCTTGGTCAAAAGAAGTGAACCAAGTTGATAACTTAATGCGATGAAGTCGCAAAATATTCAGTATATATATATACATATATACTTTTCAAAATATTGGAAGTCCTCTTCCATGCATAATATACACAAAATCCCAGTGTATAACTGTATAAAAATATCGTTGCAAGGTGATCTCATATATCTAACCTTGTCTCAACGTTTTTCTGAAAATCTTTGTCATTCATAAGACAATTATTAATTAGATATAAGTTTAAAAGATGAGGTTACCAAATACCCCAATATACTTATATCTTTCCCAATACTACTTAAACTACCACCATTCAAGTTATAATCAGTTTCAAAAGTTCATCCCACTGATGAGACCACAAGATAAGACTTGAATAGATTCAATCTTTGAAATATTATTGAATGAAAAAGTTATGAGATACTTTATTTAGTCCCGATATATATATATATCCACATATATATATATCCCGAAAACATTTCCTGGAACCTCTGTTATGTGAAGTATGAACAGAGTTCGAAACATCCAATGAATTTTGGAAAGGAAAAGAATTTTGGCATAAACCCGATATCTCGCTGATCAGGCAAAGATACCAATAAGTAACCTTTTCTACTAGTAGATGGACGAATTCCCCACTGGTCATCACCCTGGTCATAATTAAGACCTATGCTGGACTGCCACTCAGCCACCTATGCATTTGATGGACTCCCACTGAGCCACTTACACAATAATAGACCGTACCTCGGCCTGTCGCTTATGCCGACTCAATGAGAGGGGCTTACTTCCCGAACGTTGGGCAAGTAATCAATTCATTTACCAAATCTGCAACCTCGTTGCGAATATAAAATACACCACAGAGCCGGACTCCCCAGGTTTTTGAGCGAGTATTTAAATCCCCTTTAAAAAGGAAGATCTTAAATATAAAAATGAGTTTTGGGATCCGCTCTGACTTTTAAAAATCATTTTGAAGACTCGAAAACACTTTAAAGAGTGTTTGGAGTAAGACTGATTTAATGAAGTAAATCAGTCCCCAGAATATTAGAAAATATCTGAATATTATTAATTAAATAATATTCCCATAAAGAATAATCTTTATAAAAATAATTGAAGTAGAAGTATTAAATTTATACTTGAAACGAGTATTAAATAACCCAAGATATACTTATATGAAAGTATTATCTTTATTTGAATAGTCGAAAATAAGTTTGATTATTTACACCTTATTCTTTAATAAAATAAAGAATATATTTCAGCAAATAATCGGAGTCATAGATCCTCAAATGAATATTCAAATAATATTCAATAAATAAAATAAGCTGAGTCATAATACCTCGAATGAATATTATAAATAATATTCATTAAATAAAATAAAGGAGTCATACATCCTCAAATGAATATTCAAATAATATTCAATAAATAAAATAAGCTGAGTCATAATACCTCGAATGAATATTATAAATAATATTCATTAAATAAAATAAAGGAGTCATACATCCTCAAATGAATATTCAAATAATATTCAATAAATAAATAAAAGGAGTCATAAGTCCTCGAATGATATTCGAAATAATATTCAATAATAAAATGAAGTTTAAAGTTATCGAATAAACCTTATTCGATTAATAGTTTGGAAAACTATAACCATATATATATATAAATATATATATATATATATCCATATCCATATAAAATCTACTCGGGATCCTCGACTCCCGGTTTTAGAAAATATTTTCACCCTTGGGTCCCTATACTAAGGGTATATGCAAGATACAACTATCCTCTAGCATAGGTATTATCAAATAAACCAACAGATATATATCTCAAGAATATAAAACAGGCATGCATATATACCATATCACATGCTACAATATATCGCAACATTTGCTAAATAACAATCATGCAATATCACAAGATAATGCATATACATACATTTACATCACAACAACAGTGTATCGGATAGAATACTTGCCTGAGCGACTGGGGGTTACGAATGGCTCGGGACGAGTCTGGTAACCTATAAACAACAAGTAAGTTGGAATTAAACCAAAGTCACTTGTAATTCTATACCTTAACTAACTTAGACTCTAACGCTTGTTTTGCGCTCACTGATTCGCTTAAGTCACTCGGGTACCCTCGGCTCCACCATTTTTAATAATTTAACCTTTACGAGTTTTAAAGCGATTCCTTCGCGAGTGACTTACCAACTGCCTAAAACACTTACCATAAATGTTTCATGCATTAATTAACCCTTTTTGGTCTTTAACCTACATTTCAAAGTAAGGCGAGGGAAAAAGTTTCGATCGCGAAACGCCGTTACTTGAAACGGTCGTTTCTCCTAAACCGTAAATCGGAATCGAACGAACTACATATCAAAACGAAGCTCGTAACATGAGCTATCTAAACATGGCAGTGGTCACAATTTAGCAGGGGGTTCTCGGGTCCTACTGCTATGCACAAAAACAGTCCAAAGAAAATCGGACGTTACGACGGCTATGTTTACGCGATTTCCCATTTTTTAAACCATCCACAATCAACCCAAACCATCCTCAAATCCAACACACAACAAACATCCATCCTTATCACATCATAAAAATCCCAACCAATTCACTTTTAATCATTCATACATATGCTTAAACCTAACTTTAATCATACTTAAGTTTCTTTAAATCAAAACCACAAAATTACCATTTCATTTCACTACCATTCCAAATCTCAAACTCTAATCATAACAACAAGATACCATAACATCCTACTCATCAAAATCACCTTATAATATATATGAACCTAGGGTTTGGAAATGGTATACCTTCCTTGGAGTGGTGGGTTGAGCTAGGAAGCCTTAAGAAGCTTGGAGAAGCCTTAGGAAAGCTTGGATCTTTAAGAAAACAAGAAAAAGTTCAAGTTAAAAACTTGAAAACACTATTCATTGTCTTCTTCATTGATTAAATGGAGAAGCTAGAGAAAGAATTAATGGCTTAAACTCATGATATAGCCATAACTAAGCATAAAGATGGTTAGGGAATTTTCTTACCAATTAAGGATGCTTGGATCTTGATTTTGGAAATTTTTTTCTTTGAAAAAAAAGCAAAAAGCCGAGAGCTAATATGAAGAACAATGCCTTGGCTGATTTTTTTGATTTTGATGAAATGATTTGCTAGTTGGTTGGCTTGGTTTTGTTTTTGATTTAGCAAATTACCACCTTGCCCTTGAATTTGTGTGGTTCTTATTCAACCACACCTCCTTCCTTCCTATGTCATGCTTACCTCATCCTCATGATGTCATCCTTCCTTCCTTGTCTTCTTTCTATTGGTTGGATGACATCATTCCCATTAATCCCTTTGATTAACTTCCTAATCGTTTGCCTAATGACCGCTGATCTGCTATACGGTTCGCTTAACTTTCGTTCTCGTTTTATCGTTTGAAGGATCATACCCGGGATCTTATTACTTAGGTTCCCTTAACCTTTCTCAATATATTATATTCCTTCTATGATCCTCTTTTATAATCCTTTAATTTAAATCCTTTTTATCCTGTTACCTTATACTCAATTCTCTCCGTATATTGTGGATTTCCGGGAAAAACCAAAGTGTTCGGAATTGGATTCTGACGATCTTTACATACACTTATATACTCCATAGAGTACTAATAATATCCCATAAGATCAATAACAGAACCCCTACATAGCGTGGCATGAAAAGTTTTCTCATTCAGCAAAAACACTATTCATAAGGGTTTCAAAATTTTCCAAAAATTGGGGTTATTACAGCAGCAAAGACCGTACCAAAGGAGAAGAGTGATTATACTGCTGAAGACATAGCATCAATTGCTAAGGATGCTAAGGTACGACACTTACTGCATAGTGCCATTGATAATGTAATGTCAAATAGGGTAATCAACTGCAAGACTGCTAAGGAGATATGGGATGCTCTGGAAACAAGGTGTCAGGGAACTGACACAATTAAGAAGAACAGGAAGACAATACTCACTCAAGAGTATGAACACTTTGACTCAAAGACTAATGAGTCATTGAATGATTTATATGATAGATTTGTCAAACTTTTGAATGATTTATCATTGGTTGATAAAGAGTATTATCTTGAAGATTCAAACCTTAAGTTCCTGTTAGCTCTTCCTGAATGCTGGGATTTGAAGGCAACGATAATAAGAGACAACTACAATCTTGATGAAACAACTCTTGACGAAATCTATGGAATGCTCAAGACTCATGAGCTGGAGATGGAACAAAGAAGCAAGAGGAAAGGAGGAAAGTCAAGGACAGTTGCTCTTAAGGCTGAAGAAGAATTCCCCAAAGCAGCTTCCTCAAAGAAAGACAAGGGTAAAGCTCTTTTCATAAAGTCTGATACTGAGTCATCAAGTTCTGAGAGTGATGATGACTCAGATTCTGAAAGCTTGCCTGAGACTGATGCTGATGAGGAGATGATGAAGCTGTGTGCTCTTATGGTGAAAGGAATCACAAAGATTGCATACAGAAAGTTCAGGAAGGGAAAGAAGTTTTCCAGGAAAGGCATAAGTTCTGATAAGAAGAATTTCAGAAGATCTGAAGGCAGAGGAGGAAAGTCTGACAGAGGAGATTATACCAATGTTAAATGCTATAACTGTGGTGAGAAAGGCCACATATCTCCTGATTGCAAGAAGGTAAAGGGTGACAAAGGCAAGGCTCTTATCACAAAGCAGAAAAGCTGGACAGACACCTCAGACTCTGAAAGTGAGGAAAACTATGCATTGATGGCAAATGCTGATAAAGAAAGTGCTGAGAGCAGTTCTGAAGCTGCTGAAACAAAGGTACCTCAGACTACTTATGCTTTTCATACTGATGATATTAATGAGTTGAGAAGATATCTTAAAACCATGTTTGTTAGTTATAGAGATCAAACTTTAACATGTGAAAGATTAACTTCTGAAAATCTTGCATTTAAGAAAAGAAATGATTTCTTAGAAAAAGAGTTAGTCATGTTCCATCAAACTCAGAAGGATAGAGATGATGCTTTTTATGTTAGGAATGAAGTGCTAAAAATAAATGAATCTCTAAAAACTGAGTTAGAAAAGGGAAGAGAGATTATGAGGACTTGGACTAACTCTGGCAAAACAACTCAAAATTTGCTAAGTAGTGGAAACTGGAAAGAGGGCTTATGTTATGAAGAAGATAAGAATGATAAAGGAACTGAAGAAATTAAGTCTGTTGATAAGCAAAAGCCAAAGTTAAAACCTGTTAAGTTTGTAACTGTAAAGTCTGAAAATGAAAAATCAGAAGTTACAAAGAAATTAACTTCTGACAAACTAAAACAGGAAAAGACAGCTGAAGTGAACATAGGCTTAATGACAAAGAAGCAGCTTAAGCATAAGCTGAAAGATGTTAAGAATGCAAACAAGGTAAAATCACCTAGGAAAAATAGGAATGGAAAGGAAGGTGTGAATAAAAGCAATAATTATAAACCTGTTCCTGATGCTTCTAGGAAAACATGTCATAACTGTGGAAGTTCTAACCATCTGGCTTCTTTTTGCAGGAAGAATATAAATATTAACTCCTTACCTTCAAAGTCAGGAGTTAAGAGTCAGTCTGTTAGATACAAACCACAAAATCCTTGTTTTCATTGTGGTAGTTTATGGCATTCCATTTATACTTGTAAGGAATATCATAGCTTGTACTATGATTATTATCAAATAAAACCTTCTTTGAAGAAAGTTTCCATTATTCCTTCTAGTGTAAATTCTGATTCAAAGTCTGATAGTGTAAGTTCTGATAAGAAAAATGTTAACATAAACTCTGATGCTAAATCCGCTGCAAATGTTAACAAACTTAATAAGGCCAAAGGATCCAAGCAAGTCTGGGTCCTTAAAACTAATAATTAGTGGTCTTTGTGATTGCAGGGCAACAGGAAAAATATTCTAGTTCTGGACAGTGGATGTTCAGGACATATGACTGGAAATAAGGCCCTGCTATCAGACTTTGTGGAGAAAGCTGGCCCAAGTGTTTCTTATGGAGATGGCAACATTGGAAAAACATTGGGATATGGCAATATCAATCTTGGAAATGTCATAATTAAACAAGTAGCTCTGGTCTCAGGACTAAAACACAACCTACTGAGTATAAGTCAAATCTGTGACAGAGGTTATCATGTTGATTTCTTTGAAGAACACTGTGAAATTGTGAGTAAATCTAAAGGCAAAGTTGTTCTGAAAGGATACAGGCGTGGTAACATTTATGAAGCTAAGCTTTCAACAAGAACTGATGGTTCTGCAATCTGTCTGATGAGTAGAGCATCAATTGAAGAAAGCTGGAATTGGCATAAGAAACTCTCTCATTTAAATTTCAACAATATAAATGAACTGGTCAAGAAAGATCTTGTGAGAGGATTGCCAAACACAGTATTTGCTCCTGATGGTCTTTGTGATTCATGTCAGAAAGCCAAACAAAGAAAATCTTCATTCAAGAGCAAGACTGAATCATCAATTCTTGAGCCTTATCATCTACTACATGTTGATCTATTTGGTCCAGTAAATGTCATGTCTATTGCAAAGAAGAAGTATGCGTTGGTCATAGTGGATGAGTTCACCAGATACACATGGGTGTATTTCTTGCATACAAAAAGTGAAACTGCATCAATCTTGATTGATCATGTCAAACATCTGGATATAATGGTCAAAGATTCTGTGAAAGTTTTAAGGAGTGATAATGGCACTGAGTTCAAGAATTTGATAATGGAAGAGTTCTGCAAAAGCCATGGAATAAAGCAGGAATTTTCTGCTCCTGGAACTCCACAGCAAAATGGAGTTGTTGAAAGGAAGAATAGAACTCTCATTGAAGCTGCACGTACAATGCTTGAAGAAGCAAAGCTTCCAACCTATTTCTGGGCTGAAGCTGTGTAGACTGCTTATTTTACTCAAAATGCAACACTCATTAACAAGCATGGAAAAACACCATATGAGATGGTGAAGAAAAAGAAGCCAAATCTGAAATACTTTCATGTATTTGGATGCAAGTGTTTTGTTCTCAAAACTCATACTGAACAGCTATCAAAGTTTGATCTAAAAGCTGATGAAGGAATCTTTGTTGGATATCCACTTTCCACAAAAGCCTTCAGAGTCTATAATTTGAGAACAAAAGTAGTCATGGAATCTATCAATGTCTCTTTTGATGACAAGAAGATTACTGGTCTTGAATATTTCATTGACCATGATCAGCTGAGATTTGAAAATGAAGACTAAAATTCTGATACTGAAAATCCTGAAAGTCTAAGTCCTGATACTGTAAACTCTGATGGAATAAACTCTGATGTTATTGAAATTGTGATGGCTACGCCAAGGGAAGATGCACCGATGTAAGGGGAGCATACTCAAGATCCTACCACAGCTCAAGAAACATCAGAACATACATCTGGCTCTTCAAATTCTGATTTGTCAAGTTCTGATAAGCCAAGTTCTGATAGTGCTGAAAATTTAAATACTGAAGACTCCAACTCAGAGAACATAGTTTCAGGGGGAGCATCAGAAAATGAAAATGAAGATAGCATGGATCATGGGGGAGCATCCAGTTCTAGAGAAAACCTTCCATCTGCAAGGAAGTGGACAGAATCACATACACCTGATTTGATAATTAGAAACCCTGATGCAGGTGTCAGAACTAGAACAGGTACTTCAAATGAATGTCTTTACAATTCTTTTCTCTCTCAGACTGAGCCAAAGAAAGTGGAAGAAGCTCTTCAAGATGCTGATTGGGTGCAAGCAATGCAGGAAGAGTTGAATGAATTTGAAAGAAACAAAGTCTGGACCCTAGTGCCGAGACCAAAGAATAGATCTGTTGTTGGTACAAAGTGGGTATTCAGAAATAAAACTGATAGTGATGGCATAATTACAAGGAATAAGGCAAGGCTGGTTACAAAAGGATATTCTCAACAGGAGGGAATTGATTATGATGAAACATTCGCACCAGTTGCTAGGTTAGAAGCCATAAGGATATTCTTGGCTTATGTTGCTCACAAAAAGTTTACTGTCTTTCAAATGGATGTGAAAAGTGCTTTTCTCAATGGAGAATTGGAGGAGGAGGTATATGTTGAACAACCTCCAGGTTTTGTAGATACCAAACATCCAGATTATGTCTACAGGCTTGATAAAGCACTTTATGGACTTAAGCAAGCTCCTAGAGCATGGTATGAGACTTTAGCTCAGTTTCTTCTGGAAAGTGAATTCAACAGAGGGACAATAGACAAAACACTGTTCTACCTCAACCATGGAAAGGACTTACTTCTGGTCCAGATTTATGTTGATGATATCATTTTTGGATCTATAAATGACAAACTTTGCAAGAAGTTTGCCAAACTAATGCAGTCAAGATATCAGATGAGTATGATGGGGGAACTTAGCTATTTTCTGGGCCTTCAAGTCAAGAAGAATGAGGAAGGCACTTTTATTTGTCAAACCAAGTACACCAGAAACTTGCTGAAGAAATTTGGATTGTAAGATTGTTCAAGTGCATCCACTCCAATGGCCACTGCAACAAAACTGGATAAGGATACCGGTAAATCAGTAGATATTACTGACTACAGAGGTATGATTGGCTCTCTACTCTATCTAACTGCTAGTAGACCTGATATCATGTATGCTACCTGTCTTTGTGCAAGATTTCAAGGAGATCCAAGAGAACCTCACTTAACAGCTGTAAAAAGAATCTTTAAGTATCTTAAAGGAACAGCTGCTCTGGGATTATGGTATCCTTGAGAATCAGATTTTAAACTAATAGGTTACTCAGATGCAGATTTTACAGGTTGCAAAATTGACAGGAAAAGCACAAGTGGAAGCTGTCAATTTCTTGGAGGCAGATTGGTTTCTTGGTACAGCAAGAAACAAAAGTCAATTTCCACATCAACTGCAGAAGCAGAGTATATTGCTGCAGGAAGCTGTTGTGCACAGATTCTTTGGATGAAGAATCAGTTACTGGATTATGGGTTAACATATTTCAAAATCCCTATTTACTGTGATAATCAAAGTGCTATTACTATGACAGGTAATCCAGTTCAACACTCTATGACAAAGCACATCAGCATCAGGTACCACTTCATCAGGGAACATGTGGATGAAGGTACAGTGAAATTGCATTTTGTTCCCACAGATCAACAACTAGCAGATATCTTCACAAAACCACTGTATGAAGCTACTTTTACAAGATTGGTAAATGAACTTGGAATGGTTTCAGGTTCTTTCTCTAAATCTGCTTAGTCTTGTTCTGTGCTATCAGACTTTATGCTCAGTATTTACAGAATTAATCTCATTGTGTATTCTGTGCTTAATTGATAAATGTCTTTAAGTACTGACTGTTGTCTGATATATGTTTCTAAACTCTGATAAGTGATATGTCTGTTCAAGTACCTATTCAATCCTATGAGGATAACTGTGCTAGATACTGACCTAGTAGTCTTCAATAAACAAATGATTCCATGTAAGAAGTAATTATTTCAGTGGAAATCTTATGACACTAGCAAATTCTGATAATTGAGCTTAGTTAAGTTTACTTTGTACATCTTATTACTAAGTCACAAATTAGAATAATGCTACTCATCTGTTAAGTTCTGATACTAGTAAAACTGCTGAATGTACTAAGTGCTGATAAACCTCACTTATCAAAAAGAAAAAGCAAAAAGATCAAAGAATAAAATCAGGTACTCCTTTGAGATCTAGAGTAAAAATGTGGAAGGGACGACCCAAGTGCATTGCTGGTATTAAGTAAATATGCATTAGAAAAGCAAAATATTTTCTTGGTGACTTTTCACACTCTATGATTACTGGAGAAATACTCTGATCATAGCATAAATTCTGATAAACAGTCGTGACTCACTTACACTGAGAAGCCACTGTAAAATAGAATTTCAAAAGATGTATAAAATTAGCACAAAACAGTTGAGGTGGACTCAAGCATGAACTCATTCATCAGTAGGTTTCAGGACAATGACAGCTCTTTAGCAAAATTTTAGTTATGCCTTATTTCTAAGATGTACTGAAGTGACTCAGACTTTACTCTTTGTCTGTTATTTAGCTTAATGCACACACTAATCACTCCATATGAATGATGAAAATTACTGTGGTGGTCTATGTTATTTAAGATAAACAGTCACTGTGTCACTTTGCACAAATTCTGAGGACAAGTTCTAGTTACACGTTCTAATGATTAAGTTCTGAAGTCTATAACTCAGAACTTGTATGAGGATTTACTAAGATGGGCATTCCTTTTTCGAGTTAAGAAATTATGTTCTGATGACTGTTAAGTTTTGATATAAGTCTAAGTTCTGATATTACAGTCTAATGTTTTACTTGACTTATCTGTGAATAAAATTTAATAACAGTCTCAGTTAATAATTGAATATGTTGAAGTGGAAGATTAATAGTCACTATGGTTAGGGTTAATGGTATTTGTACCTGAACAGTCCAATGTTACTTGTTTCTTGTGAGCTTTAAACCATGTTTCCTATTTCCGATGAATGTTATTCTTTTTCAAAGTCTAGGGAGATGAGGTAGAATTAATTCTACCTGTCAGCATTCAATTTCTTTGCGTCTCCTGGCATTCTCTTGCCTATATAAGCAGCCACTTCACATCAGTCTTTCCATCAAATTCTTCTCACACACTTATCTTCATACTTCTTCTTTCTAAAACACAATGGTCAGATACAACATGTTTTTGAACTACCAAAACTTCAATATGGAGCTAAGCTGTGCCGATTGGCAGCAGGAATGGCATGTCACAGTCATTCCTGAGGAGATATGGGACTCTGTCCCACAGGAGGTACTGACACACCTCCTGTTCTTCTATATGGACTACCATCGCCATCTGGAGCGATTGGAGGAGGAAAGGCTGGAAGCTCTCCGCCAGCAAGAGCGAATCATCAGACTCACCATTCTGTTTGTCGAGAGTAGGAAGAAGAAGAAATGATTTAATCTTGTCTTCTTCCTATTTTTCTTCATCATCAGCTTTGTCAGGCTTCTTAGCTAGGACTAAGGCTGTTGATGTTCGGTTTAGAAGCTTAGGGAAAATCTTGTATAAGTATTGATGTAATTTCCATTTCATAAATGTATTGTCTTGATATATTAATGAAAGTTGTTTTTACTTCAAGATTTTGTCTCTGAGTTATTTTATCTTGTGTTGATAAATCCTGATTGATATTCTGATGACCATATAAATTTTGTTTTATATTAAGTTCTGATTCGTTTTCAGCACTTACTTATCTAATTTATCTTGGTCATTTTCATGTGATGTATTTTTAGAATATTAATGATGCAGTGAAAAATAATTCAATCAGTGATAACGGTTTAAATTTTGAATTAAAACTATTTCTCTTGATAAATGGAACGATTTTTTTTCCTTGAAACTAGGCAAATGGGTAAGTAATGATTCCTGTTTTCTCGAGCCCAGTAACTGTCCGTTATTACTGCATGTCTGACAGGTGTCCAACGGTAACATTTTTGTTCAGAGTATAAGTACAACAGAGAGAAGATTTCTTTAATCTTTTATTTTCTTTATATTTTATCTCTCTCCTTACTTTCACTCTCTTTCTCTTTATTTCTCACGTTGGTTTTTCATACAGACATTATATCAAACACCTAACAGGCATACTTGAATCTCAATTTTTTTTCACATGGCACCAAAGGATTTAATCATTGATGGAGCTAAGTTTGTCCCCAACAACTATGTTGCAGTTCTTGATCACACTGAAGCTCCATCTGAATTGCACTTTGTGCAAGATCTTCTTGCACATAGTGAGGTTGGGTATGCATTAACACAGCCTGAATTCTTTTCAAGCCAACAAGTTCTGAGGTTTTGGAGGACTGGACTTTTTGATGATGGTGGTCAACGTGGAACTCCCAGTATTATCTTCCAAGTGGGTGATTCATCCTTTGTAGTCACTCCTGGTACAGTACGCAGGGCTTTACATCTTCCAGAAAATTGTACTTTCTCAATTCCAGAGGACTCAGCCCTTCGGGAGTTAATGGCTGAATTGGGATATGAAAAGAGTCTGACGAAACTTGGACAGTTGAAACGGGCTAATATCAAAAGAGAATGGAGTTTCTTCTTTGATTGCATCACCAAAGCTTTTGGGAACAAATGTTTGAATTTTGATGTTATTCCAATTATGAGTCAGCACATCGGGTATGCAATTATCCATCAAACTCATTTTGATTTTGCAACTGCTTTAATTGGTTTTATTGGGGATAGGATGACAGAGGATCGAGATGTTGTTTATTTTGCTAGATTCTGTCAACTTATTTACACTTATTGTACTAATGAACCTCATTTAGTCAGCACCCAAACCCCACCTTTTAAGGTTGCAAAATGATACTTTAATGACCTGGTAAATGTTGATACTAAGAAAAAAGTGGTTAGACCATTACAGATTCCTCAGTCTGTAAAACAGATCCTAGTAAATGTTGATCCTGATACTTATAGATCTGTTTACTCTGATGTCCAACCAACTCCATACAGCCAAAATCCATCAACCTCAGTACCCACCTCTCATTCTACTCAACCTACCCTCAGAACATATCTCAAATCCTATCTCTCCACTTTACAGACTGCTCAACCTTCATCTTTAGCACCTACTGTGAAATCTTCATCTTCCAAGCCAAAGAGGACAAAGAATGTTCCTCAAACACCTCAAAAGAGAAGGAGGATTGCATTGAGAGATGAATCTGATTCTGAGGAACCGGTTCCTGCTAGAGAACCTGTTATAACTGAAGCTGAGAAAGAGATTTCTCAGAAGGATTCTGAAATTGGGGGTTCTAGGCTTCTCAAGAGGCTTAGACGAATGACAGTTTCTGAAACTCCCAAGGAATCCAAATCAACAAGGAAGTACAAGAAATAGAGGGCACAAAGGCCAATTTTAGATGATGAAGAGGAAGCAACTAAGGAAGGGGATCAGGAATCTCTGATCTCACAAGACAAGGAATTTGCTCCAGTCACTTCTTCTCCATCAACTCCATCTCAGGAAGCTGTATCTGACAAGGCTAACTCACCATCTGTGTCTCTTGTTGATCCCGGCACAAGTGCTGATATTGATGTTCAACACTTGGTTGTGTCTGAAGTATTTCTCTTAGAAGCTCCAACAGCAAATAATCCTTCCACAATACCTGTTACTGATGTTGTTCAAACTCCAGAGTTATCAACAACACCTTCTCTGCATCAAGATGCTGATGATCAGACTTTAGGTGAGCATCAGGATATGGCTGTTGATCAGAACTTAGTATCAGATCAGCAATTAGAGGATGCTGAAGCCTCCATTGCTACTCACACTGTTGTCTTATCAGAAGATACTGATTCTTTAAGTTCTGATGTTGCAAATGCTGGAGATACTGGTGATGCTGCTCCAATTGTTGATGCTGATGAAGCAGGTCCTTCAGGACATACTCCTCAACAGACTCTTCCTAAGTCTGAACTGGTAAAGAAGTTTGTTACCGGGGAAGCACCAGTACCTTGGAGTGAAACTCCTGCAGGTCAGGACTGGACTAAGGAATGGAACTCAGTTTCATGTGTTCCAACTGAAAAACATCTTGCTGAGCACTTGACTAAAGCTGATGAAATGTTAAATTCTGATGATTTTAAAACCCAGTTTAGAGTCACTGCATTGAGTACTAAACATCTACAAGGTCTTCATTCAACTACTCATGCAGAGCTACACAAGTTTCAGGAGAACTTTATCAAACAGGAACAAGTTTGGAAAATTGATAAGAAAAAGTTCTTTCAACCTACCATTGACAGGATTGCTTATATTGAGAAAACTCAAGAGAAACAACAAGCTCAGATTGATGAAATTCTGACAAATCAAGCTAGAAGGTTTACATCAAGACAAGCTAGTTACGGGTAGCGGTCATAGTCAAGGTAGAAGGTTTACATCAAGACAAGCTAGTCACGGGACAAGTTCTGATACTGAGAAAAGAATAAGTTCTGCTGCTGGTAAAAGGATAAGTTCTGATGAACTTCTAGATCTTGATGAGGAAATGTCAAGACAGTTATTTCTTCAAGAAAATCCAGGAATGGACTTGGAAAGTTTAAAGAAAGAAGGAGCCAGACTTAAATCAGAGAAAGTCACATCTAAATCTGAAGCTTCTGGTAAAAAATCACTTCCAAAACTCAAAGGCATTGTGATCAAAGAAAGGACACATACTGAAGCAACATTGGCTAGATCACAACCACAGATAGATCCAAGATCCAGGGGTAAAGAAAAGGTTGGTGAACCTATCAAGGTTTATGTACCTCCAGAGGAAGAAGAAATTACTGATGAAAAGGATGATCTTACTCTGACTTCAAGAAAAGTTCTTAAAACAACCTCTGACATGGCTCAAGTAGTTCAGAGTCAAGAAATTGTAAGTTCTGATATTCAGAAGAAGCAAGTAACCTCTGACATAGCTCAAGTTAACTTGATATCAGAAAATAGATCAAAGACACTCCTACCAGGATTCACTAAAGCAAAACAGACTCAATCTTTGAAGACTACTGCAAGTGGTTTTGAAGCAAGAGTAGTTACTGGAAAGGAAGCTAGAGATAAAACTGGATTGGGAAGTGCTGATGAAAGAAGAGTACACAACACTACCAATGATCCAACTTCCTTGAGTGAACCAGGTATTGGAGCAACTCCTGAAAGATTGAATCAACTGGAATCTGTACAGATGGTTTACCATACCTACTTGAAAGAATACATCATGTTGTATTTCATGACAGATGGTAGGGTTAGACAAAATGCCATTCCATTGAAGTATTTTGAAGAATTGGAGCATGTACTTTTCTTACTTCAAGTGGATGACAGAATAACAGGGACTGCTGCAAACTACTTAAAAGAACAGATTCAGAGACAGAAAAGGCTTTATTCTGTTAAGTCTGACAGTATATATGTTCCAAAGTACAGAGATCACGATGGTGATATTGTTGATATGAAGCCTAATACTGCACAGATCAGAACATATCTTGGTATTAAGGGACTTGAATTCAATCTAGAGTCTGATAAAGCTTATGTCATAAGACTAGATCAGGAGTTGAGAAAAGCAAAGATCAATGATCTCAGAGCTGCAATCTTTCAAACTGGTGAAGATACTACAGAGCTTAAAGATGTCAAAAGGAGAATGATTGATGAACTCAGATATGCTGAGAAATGTTTGTTGAAGAACTATCTCAGAACAACTCCTGACATCAGAGAGATCAGAAAATGATGAAACCAAGTCGAAGATCTACAACTGCTTAAATTCTGATATTTATACAGACTGAAGTTGTTATCAGAAGTTAAAATTGGTAAAAGCTTTAAGGACTGTAAGTTGTAGTTATCTAGTCTAATTCTCATGCATTTGTACTTAATGTTTTTGACATCATCAAATATCTGTTAAACTTGTATATTATGTTAATTTACAAGTTGGGGGAGATTGTTAGATATATTTGATAATGTCATGGTTAATATGTTTTATGTTTAGCTTTTAGATCTTACTTGAACAGGATAAATCAGTACTTAACATCAGATCAGTACTTATACTGGAAGTCAGGACTTAAGGATATCAGTACTTATGTTATCAGGAGATAATCATCAGAAGATAGATATCAGAACTTAAGTGCTGAAGGACGATCAGATAAGGACAGTAGCTGATTAAAGGAAAGAAGATCAAGATAAACATAAGAAGAGATATGCATGAAGAAGGAATTCTGTAAAGAATGGAATACTTGGAAGAAAAGATATCTGATTGATATATTTTAGGAAGCAGAATTATATTCCATATCAATTAGCGATTATCTTGTAACTGTGTAGTATATAAACATAGACATAGGGTTTACACTATAAGTGTTATCATTATTAGAGAAGATTATTCATTGTAACCCTAGCAGCTCTCGTGATATCTGTTCATCACTGAGAGGTAACAGTTCCATACTGTAACAGAGTTTATTGTTTCAATAAAGTTTGCTTTCTGTTACTTAAGTTCTTAAAGTTCGATTTGAGTGTATTATACACTGTATTCACCCCCTCTACAGTGTGTGTGTGACCTAACAGATTGTACCTCCTAAAATCAAGGAGAATGGACTCTATCTTCAAGGAATGGCTTCCTAATGCATTTCTACCACTAAAAATATGGTGATAACTCCTAATTAAAGGATATATACCTGATTTATTGGATAATTATATTTTATTATGTATTAATTAAGTTTTGAGTGTCATGCTGGAGCTAGGATACTAGAAGCTCACTTGGAAGTGGTTGGATAGACTTTGGACACATGGAATGGATTTTTAATAGGATTCCACCACTATAAACGTGGTAAATAACAAGGATTAAAGGATAAGTAAGTGGTTTAATGATAATCATGTCTAAGTTATGGATTAAAATGGGTTTCTAGTGTCCTGCCGCACTTGAACACTAGAACCTCACTTGGAACAGTTGGATTAACTGCGGGAACTAGTTTTGGCTTATCAGCAACATGGCTTGTTGCTCAAGGACAAGAGTCCAACCCGAAAAGAACTACATCGAGCTTGATTCCTATATATAGGGTATGTAGGCAATTGGCGAGGGGGTTCGAATAATCATTTTTTACGCGAATTGGCACGTGTAACCATTGTGACTATTTTCCAAGTATATTTGGCCGGATTGAGAAGGATATTCTCTACCATTTTTACTTGGTTCTTTTCCTATTCAGCTAATTTTTCATACACAATTCCAGCTTTACCCCTGCAATCACACCTCTGTTCATTAGCTGCATCAGCCATATTCTCATCCGAAAACCAAGGGTGATTCAATTATTTAGGCAAGATTAACTTGGGGTGTTGTTACCAAATTTCTCTCACAACAGATAACATGGGGACAGCCCTCGCCCCCCACCCAAGAAAAAATCAATTTTTAAGACCCTGGTGTATGTAACCCCTGCATATTCTATGTACTTAACTATAATAGAATTCAACAATTATTGGATAATTGAGTATTGAGATCCCAAGCGCTTTCTATCATCAATTGATAAACGAACTGATTTCGAGAATAGCTCTGAGAATACCTCAAGGATCCCGCATTGTTCATAAAATTAGTGCAAAAACCCGTGAAAGGCACGGGTCTGTTTAAAAACTAAAATAATTTCTCAAACGAACTTACACATATACTAAAATGATTTTATAATAAAAACACGGTAAATGACAATATATCAAATTTATTCAAATTTTTTATATAGTAAATTTTGAGACATTTTTTTATTTTGAAAAGAACTGGACGTATGTAACTTGTATGATTTTAACGAAATAACCATATAATTGTTAGACATGAAATCAGGTATATATTCAAGGGTAGCTGATGAATATATGATACAATCTACTAGAGTTATGTAATGATCAATCTTGACCTTCTTTTACCTTTTTATACAAAAAATATATGATTGCATATTGTTATGGATAAAAAACTAATATATATAATTGTTGTATTTATTACTAAGGTACGGGAGCTCAAGGCCTTTAATGGCTGCTCTCGTGTTTCGTAGCTTAACTCTGCCTTTACGAGATGCCTACGTATCTCTGTGAATTAGAGAATCAAGCCAAAAAACGTAGTTCTGATTTGTGGGGTGAGACCCCTTATATAGATGTGGGAGTCCTTGAATTGGACTTGGTATAGGAGACTTGGTGGTCAAGTCTCTGAATTAGGATAGACTTAGGAGTCCTAGGGAGTAGGAAGCTGATTCCTTATCCCATGAGGTTCCTTGGAGGCCAATCTACAAGGATTTATATCCCCACTAGGACTTATCTTAATAGATGTTTTTCTCGCTTATTTATTAGTTACGAAATTAATAAATAATCAGGGTTTTTGGGCCTTCTTTGTTCCATCAGGCCTGATCTGGTCCATCAGGCCTGATCAACATGTTAACCTTTCTGGTCTGAATGTCATACATCTTCTTATTGGGCCTTGCAGCCCAAACTGTAATATTTAATTATGTAATCAGGATTTATTTATCCCTATCATTTGCCCCCCAACTTTTGGGAAACCGTATAAGATTTCGTGAAAGTTAAGTTCATTTATTCCCTTATAGGGTTTCATTTTTTGTGTAAAGTGTGGAGCGACCTACACATTTACAACAATTTTTCCTTTTATTCAAGAATTATCTTAATTTCCAAAAAAATTTCCCTTAATTCCAGGATTTTTCCCTAATTTTATGGATTTTTCCCTAATTTTCTAGGATTTATCCTTAATTTTCTGGATTTTTCCCTAATTTTCCGGGATTTATCCTTAATTTTCTGGATTTTTCCCTAATTTCTGAAAATACCAACATTTTTCAGAAAATATTTTAACGAATTTCCTTATTTTTCTGGAATTTCCCTCAATTTTCTAGCTTAAAATCGATCAGGATGTATACAAAATCGATTAGGATTTCTGATCGATTTCGATCAGGATCCTGATCGATTTTGATCAGGATCCTGATCGAACTAGCTCAGAAAGTAACACTCTGGTCAATTGGATCTTCGACCACGATCTATGCAGAATCGATCAGAACTCCTGATCGATTTCGATCAGGATTCTGATCGAACTAGCCTTCAAAGTGACATTCTAGTCGGTTGAACCTTCGACCAGGATCTGGGCAGAATCGACCAGGATTCCTGATCGATTTCGATCAGGATCCTAATCGAACTAGGTGGCTTTCTACCATTTTGATCGAATGAAGTATCGATCTGGATTCGGTTTTGTGTCGATCAGGACTCTGATCGAATTCAATGGATTTCTTCCCTTTTATTCGAATGATATATCGATCTGGATCCTCTTTTGTGTCGATCAGGACTCTGATCGAACTTAGTGAACTTCTTTCCTTTTGTTCGAATGAGATATCGATCAGGATCCTTTTTTGTGTCGATCAGGACTCTGATCGAACTCAATGGATTTCTTCCCTTTTGTTCGAATGAAATATCGATCAGGATTTTCTTCTTTGTCGATCAGGACTCTGATCGAACCATCTTAAAATTCTGGTCGATTTTCGACCCTTCATTTTCCATGGGAGCTTCTAGATTATTCCTGATACTTCTTGTAGATGGGCTTTTTTAGGTTGGGCCTGGCTACATGGGCCTAAAAATGCCTCGTATTCCGAGCTTTTCGCTTATATAAGTGTAGTGTGAAGTGAGAATCCTCACTTCACTTCACATTTCTCATACTTTCTCTCACAATTCTCTCTAGAGTTCTCCCTTTGAGAAGGCGATTTCCGGCGACCTCAGCCACCGCAGCTCCACCTTTCTCAAGTTTTTCTGGGTTTCGAGCATTCAACCGAAGCATATCAATGGCGGATCGTGACTTGGCTCGTTTGCAGAAGATGAATGTTTCTAAGAGAGGTTCAAACATTCAAATTCAATCTCCGTATACTTCCCTAATTGATATGATTAACTCTAGAGGTGATGAATATCCCTCTCTATCTGAGTTAGATTCGTATAACCACGGTAACACCTTTCATGAGTTAGATGGTAGAATCGAGTCCATGAACACCCTGTACAGACTTCCACCCCACCTTAGGATTACTCCAGCCGCCCATGGGGATAGGACATGTAACTGGGAGGGGGATACCTTGTTTATTTATCGAGGAGCCCTGACCGCGGGTCTTAGGTTCCCATTCCATGAATTTATTCCTCGCTTACTCGCTGATGTGCAAATCAACCCTTGTCAACTCCCTCCTAACACTTGAAGGAACATTATCTGTTTTATGGTCCTTTGTCTTAGAAACAATTTTCCTCTTTTCGTAGCTGTCTTTAGGAAAGTTTTCCAATTCTATAATAGCTCCATGAGTCAACCGGGTTGGGTTTTAATTCGTCAACGGCCCAAAATCCCCCATATCTTTGATAGTAATTCCATAGTTGAGAACAACCCCAAATGGAGGGATGAGTTCGTTAGGCTGACCTGGGCCGGGGGTGATTGGGCCATACTCTTCCGTAGGCCCTTTTGCAAAGTGTTAGATGGGAGTCCAGGTAGCATCAGGTTATCTGATGAGGAGGAGGTGGCCTATCAAGCCTTAATTTCAGATGATGGGAAAACAGACACCTGGACCCTCTTAGAGGAGTTTTTCTTGAAGAAAGTTGGTCTCTCTCAGGCCAGTGATAAGGGTAAATTTATAACTGGATAGCTATTTTTTCTTCCCTTTAACTGTAACATTTTATCTCCTGCAATTTAATATTCCTTCTATCTTTTTCTTTCAGCTTGCGAGGCCATCAATAACGTCAACAGGCCCAAGGAAGGGGAGTCTGGCCGCCAGAAGAGGGCCAAGCTAAACAAGGACCCCAGGAGCAAGCCTAACGGTCCTACTTTCCTTAAGCCCCACGTCCCGGTGGTCGAGCTGGGGGATGATGTGGATCCTCCACTTAAGGCACATTCCTTCAGGGCTAACTGGGGCTTCAGGAGGAGCGATACGGTGGTTGGATCCACCAAACATGCTAAGGATTGGTCGTACCATTCCATCACTCCCCACGATTTTACTGACATTGTTACGGGGAGTGATATCGAGACTATTGAGCTTCTGGGTTCTTAAGCCCAAGCTACGGTAACTTTCTTTTTTCTTTTTTCTTTGAATTCCAACTTTCTTGTATTTCAACGAACTTGTGTTAACTCATATTTCGTTGCAGAGTAACACCTACTTCCAGGCGGCCCTCCATCAGGCTAGGTCCTGGAAGGGTAACTCTGATGGGTTTGAGAAGGAGATGAAGAAATGGGAGGAGAGAGCCAAGGTCCTGGAGAAGAAGCTGGACACGAAGAAGGAGGAGCTGGCTAAGGCTCATTCCGAGCTGGTGAAACTTAGGAGCGATAAGGATAAGCTCATTGATGACTACATGGATTCTGACAAGTTTAAGAATCTCATGGAGATTCATGATGAGGGTCTTTATTCCCTACAGTTTACTCAGGGATGGGATGCGGCCGTAAAGGCGGTTTCTGAGAGGCATCCGGGCTTAGTCGACCCTAAGGACTTTATAAGTCCTGAGCAGGCTGAGACGGAGGACAACATAGATGCCCTCTTCAACTCCCCTCAGCCAGATGATCGCATCTTGGATCCTAACACTGTTTCTCCTCCCGCTTCTCCTGCGAAGGATGATGAAGGTGCTGATAAGGAGCAAGAGAATGAAGGCTCCCGCATGGAGGAGTAGTTTTTTCATTTTGTAATTTTATCATTAACTTATGTCTGGACTTTTGTTTGTATCAAAACTTATTACCCTCCGGGGTTATTTTATATGCTACTTTCCTTATTCGCATATTTCTCCTTTATCTTTCCGATACTTTAATATGCATTCAAACTTGAACTAATTGGCCACACAAGTACTATCACAACTCAAACATCCATAGGTTGAAATAATTTTGAACTCTTCAATTTGAAGTCTGGTTTTTCAAAACCTTACATAA
Organism: Apium graveolens; assembly: GCF_009905375.1. Classification (NCBI taxonomy): domain Eukaryota; kingdom Viridiplantae; phylum Streptophyta; class Magnoliopsida; order Apiales; family Apiaceae; genus Apium; species Apium graveolens. Next base: position 77,242 of record NW_027419415.1, read on the forward strand.
TATGGGTTCGACCCTTAACAATAATAACTTGACAATGTAAATTCTACTGGAATATAAAATCCTATGCAAGCAAAGCTTCAAGGTGCTTTTCAACTTACTTGTCATCCAGACAAGTGAGAATCGTATTCAATTGCCCTACACATAGTAAACCTTCAGGTTTTGTGCATGCCAAGTTCTTGGGACTTCAAAACCATCCATTGTCTCCTGCTTGTAGGTTCCTCTACCTTGAATGCTCTTAACTTTGTACGGCCCTTCCTAATTCGGGGCAAGCTTCCCTTTCTGTCCTACCCCAGAAGCTTCTATCTTCCTCAAGACTAGGTCACCTTGTTTAAAGAACCTTTCTTTAACCCTTAGGTTGTAGTAGAATGAAGCCTTCTTCTGATACTCTACTATCTTTGCATGTGCCCCATCTCGCACTTCATCGATTAAGTCCAGAGCCAACCTTTGTCCTTCCTCATTTTCCTCAACATTGAAAGCCTGAATCCTCGGAGAAGAATGTGATATCTCCACGGGAACAACTGCTTCTGCCCCATATGCCAACATGAAGGGGGTTGCACCAGTAGTGACTCTACAGTAGTCCTATAGGCCCATAATATTGGAAGTATCTCATCCACCCAATTATTTCTTGATTTCTCGATCCTCTTCTTTAGTCCATCCAAGATTATTCGATTTGCTACCTCCGCTTTCCCATTGGCTTGCGGGTGAGCCACAGAGGTGAACCGTAACTCAATTTCATTTTCTTCACAATACTTCTTAAATTCCTCGTTGTTAAACTGCGTTCCATTGTCGGTGACTAGGATACGGGGAATTCCATACCGGCACATAATATTTTCCTACAGGAATTATGCAACCTGCTTAGTTATGATCTTAGCCAAAGGTTTGGCTTCAATCCATTTCGTAAAATAATCAATGGCTACAATCAGGAACTTTCTTTGTGCCGTGGCCATGGGTAAAGGCCCTAGAATATCCATCCCCCACATAGCAAAGGGAATAGGCGAGTTGATAGAGGTCAGCATCTCGGGGGGTTGTCTAACAACTGGTGTATGCTTCTGACAGCGATCACACTTCTTCACATATTCTTTGGCATCAGCCAACATTTCTGGCCAATAGAAGCCTAAACGGGTTATCTTATGAGCCAAGGCCCTGCCCCCCAAGTGTTGCCCACAAATACCTTCATGCACTTCCTCAAGAGCCAAGCGTGCCTCATCGGGCCTGAGACACCTCAAGTAAGGAACCACGAAAGATCTTTTATACAGAATCCCATCTCTCAAATAGTACCTTAGTGCTCGAACAGTTAACTTCCGTGCTTCAGTTGCATCGCTTGGTAACCAACCGGTTTGAATGTGAGCCTTGATGGGATCAATCCATGACGTCCCCAGGCCTATGGGAGCCACAAGCTTAACATCTATGCTTCGTGTCTTCAAAACACGGAAGTACACACTTTCTGAACTTTCTTCTATCTCAGATGAAGCAAACTTTGATAACGCATCTGCCTTAGCATTTTCTTCCCTTGGAATGTGTTCAACATGGAATTCATTAAATTGGGTCATCACAGCCCTTACTAGGCGGACATACTTAGCCATCGTATCATCCCTTGCCTCAAATTCTCCCTTTACCTGGGATATGATCAGTTTCGAGTCTCCACGGACCTTTAAGTTTTTGACTCTAAGCGTCCCAGCTAGGCCAAGGCCAGCATATCCACTTCCTCCAACCTCGGGGTAAAGTGGCATCCCATAAGGGGGTTAGTAGTAACAACAGTTGAATATTCATACCCGACGGGTCGAGAATTCACAGGTATATGTACTTGTTGAACTTGAGGATTCGTACCTTGAATAGTCGGGGGAGTCGTCCCTTGTGGCTGAGGTTGAGTTGCCCCTATCTGGGCTTCCGCTTGATTAGATGCATAAGTTGAGTGGGGAGGTATCTCCACGGTTGATGAAATCACCTGGGTTGTCCCCGATGGTGTTCCTTCTTCCAGAGCTCTAATTGTTCTCTGTGTTCTCACCATGGTTATTGTTGTGCTTTCCCACAGACGATGCCAAATGTTATGGATAAAAAACTAATATATATAATTGCTGTATTTATTACTAAGGTACGGGAGCTCAAGGCCTTTAATGGCTGCTCTCGTGTTTCGTAGCTTAACTCTGCCTTTACGAGATGCCTACGTATCTCTGTGAATTAGAGAATCAAGCCAAAAAACGTAGTTCTGATTTGTGGGGTGAGACCCCTTATATAGATGTGGGAGTCCTTGAATTGGACTTGGTATAGGAGACTTGGTGGTCAAGTCTCTGAATTAGGATAGACTTAGGAGTCCTAGGGAGTAGGAAGCTGATTCCTTATCCCATGAGGTTCCTTGGAGGCCAATCTACAAGGATTTATATCCCCACTAGGACTTATCTTAATAGACGTTTTTCTCGCTTATTTATTAGTTACGAAATTAATAAATAATCAGGGTTTTTGGGCCTTCTTTGTTCCATCAGGCCTGATCTGGTCCATCAGGCTTGATCAACATGTTAACCTTTCTGGTCTGAATGTCATACATCTTCTTATTGGGCCTTGCAGCCCAAACTGTAATATTTAATTATGTAATCTGGATTTATTTATCCCTATCACATATGTGAGTCAATTTTATAATATGTATAATTTTATAAATAAGATCTAAATCAGCATCTCACACGAACAAACGTAACTTAAAACTAACGCCCCATTTATTTACCACTTAATACATGACCGATTCGGACATTCAGTTTGTTTGTACATACAAATTGGTTTAACTGAGCGAACCATATTCATATGAATGATTCTTTTACAAGTGTCTAACTGAGCCATTCAATATCTATATATACTCTCTAGATCACCTCATGTGACGGGCACTCTATAGATCACTATCCAGGGGCATGTGCATTTTAATTACATGATGTTAATTGAGTAAAATTTTTAATGCATGTTACTATTATATTGTAGTCCAGATATGTTACTTAAAATTTTTTATCATGCTTTCTTTCATATTATTTTTATGATTTTACAATTTTAATTACATTACTTGTATTGTTATATATAATTATTAAATTATTTATCTGAAGTTTAATATATTTTATGAGAAAAAATTATTAATTTAAAATGGTATATTTATTGAATTGAAATCATTCAGATTTTTGGTGAATTTATTTATCAAACAATTTTACTCATTCTAAATTTAGATATCTTAATAATTCAGATGATTCATAAATTTGAATGATTCAGATATTTTTAATTCAAATTCGCCAAATGACCCATAAGTATTATTTGTAAATATGTTCTGCCACATGATATATATATAACTTAATAAAATTATTAAATATATACTAATAATTGATTTCGGTCGGTATTTGATTAATTATATCAAGCAATCTCCAATTATCTGATTAATCCATGAATGGTGTTCGTATTGACTAACTCTGATTCCTGCTTTCTACGATATCATGTATTCTAAAAATTTTAAGTTAAAATTATAAGTGTTTTTTAATAGATTGTGTGATTGATTAATTTATAATTGCGTATATAATATCAGGTGTCCCCGGATCGGTCTGGTCCGAGTTGAAGACGTTTTACAATCATACCTAATTGAAATAATTTAAAAATTTGCAAACCAACCAATGAAAAATAAACTAATATCCAACCCTATTAATCATTTTTCAGTTTGTGTTTGGTTGGGTCAGCTTGAATGAGGTCAATAAGTTTACGAAATTTTTATATTACCGTACGCATAAAAAGTAAAAGACTTATGATTTATAATATTATTTCTAATATTTAGTTTTGGGTAATAATATAATTTTAGTAATGTATATTATATTGTAAGTAATATGTGTACCCATTATATGTACTTATTAAACTACAAATTAAAGTATACTATATTATGCAGTGTATAGTTAGATATAACATATACATACATATATAAAATATTCAAACAAAATTTGAAATATAAATCGAGTTGGTTTGGCTGAAAAAAATAGAACGTATAACAAACCCTTTTAATTAAATTTAATTTTTTTTAATCGAAATACGTATGTATTTTTTATAGTCATTTAATCTACCAAAAGAGGTTGGTTCGTCCGGCTAAGATTGTAACAAAATACATAATTATACATAAAATTACAAAACCTAAATAAAATTGAGTGATATAAATATATAAACTAATATTTAATTTACTTAAAAGTTAAAATAAAAAATTGGGTTAAAGGAAAATTGTAATTTAACTAATAAGATTTTTAGAAACAAACTTAAAACTGAATTTATCACAATAGTTATGACATGGAAATCTAAGAGGTCGGCAGTTCGATACTCTGCTAAAACAAATACATCTCATTTTAAACAAAAAAAAAAGATATCACATATAACATCCAAACTCATAACTGAATACATAAATCAAACCCAAAAATCCATCATAGATTAGTCAGAATAAGATACCAATTTGATACACACTATTTGTTAACTTTTATTTATAAAGACCCTAAATACTCATAGTCTTATCGATTTGGAATATTACTAACACCCCTTTTATTGAATCGACGTATTTGTCGAGCCCACTAACACACATAAGAAACTCAGGAAGTGTCTCTGCACTTCAGGCCGGGTATGGCTCTGATACCATTTATAACATCCAAACCCACCATCGAATGCATACTGGACCCAACAACCCATCATAATTCAGTCCGAAAAAAGCTAGTAATTTGATACACATTAATTATTGACTTGTATCTATATAGGTCCATAATACTCTAATTTTTATCGATTTGGGATGTTACATGACATCTTTGTAATTTTTAAAGATACAAGGGTTAAAAGGTAACTTCATAACCATTTGATAGACTTTCTTTGCACTTAAATTTTGATTTATTTCTTCTTATATTTTTAATTGTGATTAAATTTTTAGTTTAAATATTTGTTACAAATTTGTTTTATTAGCTATTTACAATAAATAATTTCATATTTTATAAAAAATTGATTTTTAACTTATAAATATAATTAAAAAGTCAGTATAATTACATTCCATTAAAAAAACTCAACTCAATTTTACCTATACCAATCTTTTTCTTCTTCAAAAAGATTTATACCAAATTTAAAATTATATATCTTAATTAATAGTAAAATTATTGATTTAATCACTCGAAATATAAAATGACTTCAACACTTATATACTTTTTTTATATACTTGAAATGATTCTATAATTAAATATTTTTAAAATTAAATTGTGCATGTAACCTAATAATCTATTCCTAATCAAGGTATTCATTAATAAAATACAAAAAAAAATCACAAGATATTATACATTTTAATTATATGGTATAGGTGTGTACAGTCTTATTGCATTTGTATGTTAATCCAATTTAACGTTTTGATCCAATTTTTTATATGTTATCGTAATTTTAACTTAATTATATATATATATATATTAATTTATTTATGCATATAAAATATCTATTTATTTATGGAAGAAATAATATGTAGCCAAAAACTCAAATTTCATCTCGGTTAATCTGATTATAAAATATTTTCAACTCAAACAGCCTTAATTCACACTATTTTATTTTCGAAAAAGAACTTATACATTCTCGGTCAATATGGTAGACGATGCAATCAATTATCATTATATACTTAATTAATATAATAAAATAAAGTGCATTTTTAAAAAATACCCAAGGCTAAAAATATTTTTGCAAAAATACTGTCATTTTTTAAAAGAATTTGCAAATATACTTTTTAATTTGCAACAATACTATTTTTTCAATTTTTTTTGCAAAAAATAAGGTTTTTTGGCAACTAGAATCAACCGGATGCAAATTTTGACGAGTTTCTACAACTACATGCAATCTCAAATCAACCAAAAAAACTTTATTTAACTAGTTGCATATCTGGTTTATTTTGGTTGATTCTGTAGTTTTGAAAAAAAAATCCAAAAGATAGTAAAATCGCAAAAAAAAAATTAAAAAGTTAGTATTTTTGGTAAATTTCCTAAAATAAATCTCTATTATAAAAGACACTGATATAATTTTAGTCATTTTATAATATATTTTTTTATCTACTTATTTTACGAGGAGGTGTTCGCAATTATGGTTAAATTTGAAAAAAGAATCGCTACATATATGGTTTTAAGGTACTTGTGCAGACAAATTTTATCCCTTACCAAATAAATTATAAAAGAGTAAACGGAAAATTAATAGAATGTAGAGTACTCGCGAATATTGATTATGAATTTTACTCATATTGAAACAGAATGTCTAGTTTAAGTGGCTGATAGTCTCACTTTTGAGTTCGAGGTGTTGATTCCGATACCCACCACCAACTAATATTTTTCTAAATTAAACTCTTAGTGGCGTTTTTGTAATTATTGAATAAATAAGGGTACACTAATAATTTTACAGCTATTAAGAAATTTTAGCCCTTATGTCCTCATTTAATATATATTAATAGATTAATAGACTAATAGATTAATAGATAGATTTTCGGTATTTTTTTACTTCCGATTACACTATGGGAGATGGCCATGTCCGAAGTCGTTACCTTAACCGAATGGAGGGGGATGCCTCATGTGGAGGTTCGAGTCCTCTTCAAGCAATCAATTTCTTGAAAAAAACACCCGAGACCCAGGCTCGGGCGCCTTTCATTTTACTGGATTTTCCTTTTCTATTAATTGCTACGGATTGAATCTGATAAGGAGTAAAATAAACATTGATTGCGTAGTTAATATCGCATTAATTATACCATAATTAGGATGACAAATAAGCCCATTAGAAAGGGCCCAAAGCCCTGAAGTTTAATTAATTTCGTAATTAATTAATAAGGGATAAATCAGCTGATTAATAAAGTCCAAATGAGGACACAATTCCTTGGAGATTGGCCTTCAAGAAATCCCATAGGATAAGGAATCAGTTTCCTACTTCCTAGGACTCCAAAGTCCGTTCTAATTCAGAGACTTGCCCACCAAGTCTCCCAACTCTAGTCCAATTCAAGGGCTCCCAACATCTATATAAGGGGTCTCACCCCACAAATCAGAACTATATATTTTGACTTGATCCTTGTCAAGCAACAAGGTATGTAGGCATCTTGTTAAGGCAGATCGAGTCACGAGACACAAGAGCAGTCAAATCAAGCCTCGAAGCTCACGAACCCTAGTAGTAAATACATCAATTAATATACCTTGGTTTTTTATCCATAACATTTGGCGCCGTCTGTGGGAAACTTAACAACAACCGTGGTGAGAACACGGAGTGGAAACAGCGCCCCTAAAGGAACACCAGCTGGAACAACTCAAACGATTTCATCGACGGTGGAGATACCCCCACACTCGTCCTACGCCTCTACCCAAGGATGAACCCCGATAGGGGAAACCGGGCCTCAGCCACAAGGGATGTATCCCCCGGCTCTACAAGGGACGAATCCCCCAGCTCCTCAAGGGACAAATTCCCAATTTCAGCAGCTATATGCACCTGTGAATCCTCGACCCTTTGGGCATGAGTATTCAGCTATTGTGACCACTAACCCCCTTATGGGATGCCCCTATACCCCGAGGTTGGAGGAAGTGGACATGCAAATCGGAGTGAAGCGTAGACGCCCCCTATATACGCGGTTTGGCTCCTATTCCGGAGGATCAAGAATTCTCTGGGCCTTACACTAAGAAAGACTGCGAATCTTCGGATGATGATGTGGCTCCAAGAAGGAGGTGTGCTGCTAAATAGCAGATGCCTGATGGTAATCAGCGTCCTAGGAGCACCTAAGAGATGAATCCCCAAGAAGTGCAGGAGAGAATCAGGGCTCACGAGGTTGAGATCCAAAGGCTGAAGCGTGATCTGGAGGCACACCTCACCCCAAGACCCCAACTACCTCCAAGAAGGATAAATCCTCCAATCATAGACCTGGATGGTCCGCTGCAAAGAAGGATTATTGTCCCAAGGGCTGATCCAAGTGATCTTTTGCCCCTAGGAGATCCAGATGATCCCACTCCACCATTCACTGAATAAATAATGAATACCCATATATCAAGGAAGTTTAAGATGCCCACCATCAAAGCTTATGATGGCACTGGAGATCCTGCTAATCATGTCAGGACGTTTTTTAATGCACTGTTACTGCAACCCGTGAATGACGCTATTAAGTGTCGGGCCTTTTCTCAAACCCTATCGGGAATGGCTCAAAGGTGGTACAGCTGTTTGCCTCCAAATTCAATTGGGTCCTTTAGAGACTTAAGTCAAGCTTTTATTAAGCAGTTCATCAGTGGAAGAGTGCATGAGAAGAGTTCAGCATCCCTCATGAGCATTGTGCAGGGTGCAAAAGAGTCATTGAGATCTGAATTGTTTCACTAAAGAGGCTTTGAAAGTCCCAGACCTTGATGATAAGGTAGCCATGATAACATTGCAGCAAGGAACTAGGGACGAGTTCTTCAAGATGTCATTAGCCAAGCGCCCCCCTGAAAGCATGTTGCAGTTCCAAGATAGGGCCGGGAAGTACATCAAAGTGGAGGAGAGCATGAGGAAGATGGTAGTAAATAACGAGCCTGCTGGTGGTAAGAAGCAAAAAACTGATCTGGAATATATTGCTAAGGACAAGTATCCTAGAACTGAGCAAAGCAATGATTCAACCCTGAAAAAGGGAGGACCATGACAAAAGTTCACTGAATATGCTAAGTTGAACGCTCCTAAAAGTCAGATCTTGATGTTTGTTGGCCTAGGCCTCTGAAGGATGATCCTACCAAGCTAGATAAGAGCAAATATTGAAGATTTCACAAGGATGCTGGTCATGACACCGATGAGTGTAGACAATTGAAGGATGAAATAGAGTTCCTCATTCGAAAAGGAAGGTTAAGCAAGTATACTGAAGATGGAGGAGATAGGAATAATAATGGAAGAAAGAATTTCGATGATCGTAGGAGGGATCAAGACGATCAGGGGCGAAATCCCCATCCCAGGGGACCAGTGATAAATACGATTTTTGGAGGACCAACGGTTGCAGGCTCATCCAGAAACTCGAGGAAAGCCTATACTAGAGAAGTTATGCATATTTCCGCACGACGATCCTCTGGTCATAACACCGATAATAGGGAACAGCCCAGTGAAGAGGGTCATTGTAGACAATGGTGCCTCGGTGGATATTTTACTTCATGATACCTTTATAAGGATGGATTACAATTATTCGCAATTAACCCCAACTGATATGCCGATATATAGATTTGTTGGAGTGGAATGCCCCGTGAAAGGGATAATTAAGTTACCGATGACCATAGGTCAGGAACCAAGACAAGAAACACAGATGTTAAACTTTGTAGTGGTAAAGGCTGGATCAACTTACAATGCAATCATGGGAAGAACGGGAATACATGCTTTCAAGGCAGTCCCTTCTTCTTACCATTCAGTGATGAAGTTTCCTACCCGGAATGGGATTGGAGAAGAGAGAGGAGATCAAAATATGGCAAGGAGTTGTTATGTGGCCTCCCTTAGGGATGATGGAGTTGGGGGCCGGTTCTACCTATTGAAGATCTGGATATCCGTGAGAATGATGAGAAAAGAGGGAAGCCAACAAAAGACTTGGTTCTGATTCCTTTGGCTCCAGAGGATCCTGAGAAAGTAACTTTCATTAGAGCGTCGCTAGAGGAGCTCCTAAGAGGGAAGTTAGTGAAGTTTTTACAAGAGAATAGTGATGTATTTGCATGGTCAGCAGCTAATATGCATGGCATAGACCCGGAACTGATCACTCACAAGCTGAACGTAGATCCAAATCGGAAGACTGTGAAATAAAAGAAAAGAAGTTTTGCTTCAGAGAGGCAGGAAGCTATTAAGCAAAAAGTAGAGAAACTCTTAGAGGCTGGTTTCATTGAAGAGATATAGTTTCCGGAGTGGTTGGCAAATCCTGTAATGGTAAAGAAGGCTAATGGAAAGTGGAGAATGTGTGTGGACTTCACTGATCTGAATGATGCATGCCCAAAGGATTGTTTCCCGTTACCAAGGATAGATACATTGATAGATGCGACCGCTGGTCACGAGATACTGAGTTTTATGGATGGATTCAGTGGATACAATCAGATCAAGATGCATAAGGATGACATCCCAAAGGTATCATTCATCACTGACTTTGGTGTTTTTTATTATCTAGTTATGGCGGTTGGTCTAAAAAATACAGGAGCTACCTATCAGAGGTTGGTGAATAAAATTTTTAAGGATCTTATTGGAAAAACTATGGAAGTTTATGTTGATGACATGTTATTCAAGAGTCTGGTGAAGATCGACCACATAGCCCATTTGAGGGAAGCTTTTGAGGTCCTGAGATATCACAAAATGATGCTAAATCCTGCAAAGTGTGCTTTCAAAGTTGGATCTAGAAAAAATTTGGGATTGATGGTCTCCAAGAGGGGAATCGAGGAAAATCCTGATAAGATAAAGGCAATTTTAGACATGGAGCCTCCAAAGACTGTCAAAAATATTCAAAAGCTCACTGGAAGGGTTGCTGCATTGGGGCGGTTTATCTGCAAATCTGGGGACAAGTGCTTGTCATTCTTCAAATTCTTAAAGAAGGTGAAAGATTTCATATGGACTGAGGAAAGTCAGTAAGCGTTTGAGGGATTAAAGAAGTATACGGCTCAAGCCCCATTGTTGGCCAAACCAGCTCTGAATGAAGTTTTGTACTTATATTTGGCCATTTCAGAAAATGCCTTGAGCGTTGTATTGGTTAAGGAGGAACTTAAAGTCCAGAAACCCATATATTATGTCAGTAAGATCCTGCACAGAGCTGAATTGAATTATTCAACTATTGAAAAGTTTGCTTTAACCCTGGTGATGGTTTCAAGGAAGTTGCGACCTTACTTCCAAGCTCATAACATTGAAGTGCTAACGAATCAACCTTTGAGAAAAATTATCCACAGTCCTAAAGCTAGCGGAAGGCTGATTAAATGGGCTATTGAATTGGGAGAATTCGACATGAAGTATAAGCCACGAACGGCGATAAAAGCCCAGGCTTTGGTTGACTTCATGGTTGAATGTACCATCCCCAACCAAGAAGTCGGGGGGCAGGAAAGTACTGAACCTCAGGGTATGGAGAGGAAAGAGGATAATGAAGGAGAACAGAACAAGGAGAAGGAATATTGGGTTCTCTATTTTGATGGAGCATCAAAAACAAATTCGAGTGGAGCAGGGCTCGTTTTACAAAGCCCGGATGGTTCTTGATTGAATATGCCATGAAGTTAGACTTCCCAACCACAAATAATGAAGCTGAGTATGAAGCTCTAATAGCTAGCCTCAGCCTAGCAGGAACAATGAGGGTCAAGAACTTGAAAGTATGTGGGGATTCGAAGCTTGTCATATCCCAGGTCAAGGGAGAGTTTGAGGCAAGAGATGAAACAATGGCTAGGTATGTCCGCCTAGTAAGGGCTTGTGATGACTCAGTTCGATGAATGCCATATTGAGCACATTCCAAGGGAGGAAAATGCTAAGGCATATGCGTTGTCTAAGTTCGCTTCATCAGAGATATAGAAGAGCTCAGGAAGTGTGTACTTCCATGTTTTGAAAATACGGAGCATTGATGTTAAGCTTGTAGCCCATATTGGGCTGGGGACATCATGGATAGATCCCATTAAGGCCCATATTCAAACTTGTTGGCTGCCAAATGATGTGACTGAAGCACAAAAATTGGTTGTTCGAGCGTTGAGATATTCCTGGATCGATGGGATTCTATACAAAAGATCTTATGTGGTTCCTTATTTAAGATGTCTCAGACCTGATGAGGCATGTTTGGCTCTTGAAAAAGTACACGAAGGTTTATATGGGAAACACTTAGGGGCAGAGCACTGGCACATAAGATAACCCGTTTAGGCTTTTATTGGCCAGAGATGATGGCCGACGCCAAAGATTATGTTAAGAGATGTGATCGATGTCAGAAACATGCTCATGTAGTAAGGCAACCTCCTGAAATGCTGACTTCTATAAACTCCCCAATCCCTTTTGCTATGTGGGGAATGAATATTCTTGGACCTTTCCCGATGGCTACTGCACAAAGAAAATTCTTGATTGTGGCTATTGATTACTTTACCAAATGGATTGAAGCTAAACCTTTAGCCAAGATCACCACCAAACAAGTTGCACAATTCCTGTGGGAAAATATCATGTGCAGATATGGAATTCCCCGTATCCTGGTTACCGATAATGGAACAGAGTTCAATAATAAGGAGTTCAGGAAGTATTGTGAGGAGAATGAGATCGAGTTTCGGTTTACCTCCGTAGCTCATCCGTAAGCCAATGGGCAAGCGGAAGTGGCAAATTGTATAATTCTAGATGGGATGAAAAAAAGGATCGAGAAATCCAGGAATAATTAAGTAGATGAAATACTCCCGATACTTTGGGCTTACCGGACTACTTGTAGAGTTATTACGGGAGAAACACCATTCATGCTAGCATATAGGGCAGAAGCAGTTGTTCCTGTGGAGATATCGCACTCGTCTCCTAGAATCCAAGCATACAATGCTGAGGAAAATGAAGAAGGGCAAAGGTTAGCCCTGGACTTGATAGATGAGGTACGAGATGCAGTGCATGCAAAGATCGTAGAATATCAGAAAAAGGCCTCCTTTTACTACAACCTAAGGGTCAAAGAAAGATTCTTTAAGCAAGGAGATTTGGTCATAAGGAAGGTGGAAGCTTCTGGAGTAGGACAAAAAGGAAAGCTCGTCCCGAATTGGGAAGGGCCATATAAGGTTAAGAGTGTTCAAGGGAGAGGAACTTATAAGTTGGAGACTATTGAAGGAGAAGAAATACCCCGGACATGGCATGCTCAAAACCTAAAAGTTTACTCACGATAGTTTATACATACTATAGTTGTAACAAGGTTGAAAAGCACCTTGAAGTTTTGCTCGCTTAGGATTTCATATGTTATTAGACTATTATTTCAAATTCTAGTTCTACGAAGAATTATGTAAGGGATGGATCCCAAGAGTTTACAGTTAATAAAGTTTCCATAAACTTATCCTAGAACTGGTTGGCTCATCGCATGAATGTTTGAGTTTACTCATCTATTCTGGTACAAGTACGAGCAAATATAAGGGAAAGCTACGAAAAGGCTAGCAAACTAACTCCCATAAGATGGTACAAGTACTTAGAAAAAATGGTAAAAAGCAAGCAAACAACTTAAAATAACATAAATAATCCCTGAAGGGAAATAAGTTCAGAGTACAATTAGTTAAGATAAAAACAACAAACATAAAGTCTAAAAGACTAGAAATACTACTCCTCCATATTGGATCCATCCTTCCCCTGCTCCTTCTCAGTATCCTCCTTCTCAACATTAGCAGAAGGCTCGGCATCCTTTACAGGAGAAGATGAGGGAGAGGTAGTACTGGGATCGAGGATACATTCATCATTCCGGGGGGGAGTTAAAGAGAGCATTCAGGTTGTCTTCAGTCACTGGCTGTTCAGGACTTATAAAGTCCTTGGGATCTATTAAGCCAGGGTGTTTCTCAAACACTGCCTTCACAGCTGCTTCCCACCCTTGGGTAAACTGAAGAGGATAAAGACTCTCATAGGAATTTCCATGAGATTTTTAAATTTCTCAGAATCCATTTAGTCATCAATGATGGTTTCTTTGTCACTCCGGAGCTTAACCAGCTCAATATGGGCCTTGAACAGCTCCTCCCCCTTTTAGCTTCTTCTCCAAAACCTCATCCCTCTCCTTCCACTTCTTCATCTCTCTCTCAAACTCATCTGAGTTCCCCTTCCAGGACCAAGCTTGATGAAGGGCCGCCTGGAAGTAGGTGTTGTTCTGCACAAAGAAGTATGATTTAACATAGATCTATAAACAAAGAGAGAAGTTGAAATTAAAAGGTAAGACAAAAATGTTATCGTAGATTGGGCCTGAGAACCTAGGAGCTCAATGGACTCAATGTCACTCCCCGTGACAATATCAGTGAAATTATGGGGAGTTATGGAGTGGTAAGACCAATCCTTAGCATGTTTGGTGGATCCCATCACCGTATCACTCCTCCTAAAGCCCCAGTTGGGCCTGAAAGAATGCACCTTCAAGGGGGGATCCATATCATCCCCTAGTTCCACCACCGGAGCATGAGGCCTAAGAAAGATAGGAGCATCAGGCTTGCTCCTGGGGTCCTTATTGAGCTTGGCCCTCTTCTGGCGGCCATATTCTCCCTCCTTAGGCCTATTAATGTTATTAATGGTCTCGCAAGCTGAAATGAAAAAGGAAGAAAAATATTAAAATCTGGAAATGATTGAGTTTCAATAAAGAGAAAGAAAAGAAAAAAACTGGTTTAGATTACCCCTATCACTGGCCTTAGAAAGGCCCACTTTCTTCAAAGAGAACTCCTCTAAGAGAGTCCATGTATCTGTTTTTCCATCATCCGAAATGAGGGCTTGATAAGCAACCTCCTCCTCGTCAGTCAGCCTAATACTAGCAGAGCTGCCATCTACTACCTTGCAAAAGGGCCTACGAAAAAGGGTAGCCCAGTCGCCTCCAGCCCATGTTAACCTAACAAACTCGTCTCTCCACTTTGGGTTATTCTCGACAATGGAGTTACCATAAAAAATGTGGGAAATTTTGGGCCTTTAACGTAATAAAACCCAGCCCCGTTGAGTTAAAGCACTGTTATTGAACTAATTTTGTTTCCTAAAAACGGCGACTGAAAGAGGGAATTTATTTCTAAGACATAAAACCATAAAGCAAATAAAATTCCTCCATGTAGGAGGGAGCTGACATGGGTTTATTTACACATCTGCAAGCAAACATGGGATGAATTCGTGGAAGGGGAACCTAAGACCCGCGGTTAAAGCTCCTCGATAAATAAAGATTGTATCCCGCTCCCAATTACATGTCCTATCCCCAGGGGCGGCTGGAGTAATTCTAAGGTTAGGGGGAGTCTGTACATGTTGTTAAAAGCTTCTATCCTACCATCTAGCTCGTGAAAGGTATTATCATGGTTGTAAGAATCTAAGTCAGATAAAGATGGATATTCATCCCCTCTAGTGTTTATCATGTTTATAAGAGAAGTATAAGGAGGGCGTATTTGAATGGCGGTACCTCTTTTTAAAGAATTCATCTTGGCCAGCTTAGCAAGGTCGCGATCTGCCATTGATATTCTTGGGAAGAAGGCTTGAAACCCAGAAATAGGTTGAAGATGGTGGAGCTGCGGTGGAAAACAACGCTGGAAATCGCCTTTCAAAGAGAAGAACTATAGAGATTTTTGAGAGGATTTGAGAAGTGGGAAGTGAAATGAGAATTCTCACTTATATAACCGAAAATTCAGGAATGTGAATCGACTAAAGCCCATAGAGGCAAGGCCCAATCTAAGAAAGCCAGCTAAAAAGGAAACTTCAGGGACATTCTAGAAACTGGAAAATGGAACTGAAAGGTCAAAAATCGACCAGAATTTCAATTAAAGTAATCGATCAGAGTCCTGATCGATGGTGAATGAAACCCTAGTCGAATTTTCATTCGATTAAAGCGGTAAAAATCTTTTAAGTTGATCAGAGTCCGGATCAAAAAAGGAAGAATTCTGATCGAATTTTCATTCGATTAGAGGGGTAAAAAATCACTTAATTAGATCAGAGTCCTGGTCGAAAGGATAAAATTCTGATCGAATTTATGTTCGACTAGAGATATATAAATTTGCTTAATTCAATTAGAGTCCTGATCGATAAAGAGAATAATTCTAATCGAATTTCAGAAAGACCACAGTGTCAAAAGCAAGTCCAAATCGATCAGAATCCTGATCGAATCGATCAGGATTCCTGGTCAATTTTACCTTAAATCTCAGTGTCAAAAATACGTCTAAGTCGATCAGAATCCTGATCGAATCGATCAGGATTCCTGGTCGATTTTCCTTAGAACACAGCAACAAGATCCAAGTTAATTCGATCAGGATCCTGATCGATTTCGATCAGGAATCCTGATCGAAATCTTGTCGACTAGAATGGAAAATAAGCTGCTAATTCGATCAGGATACTGATCGATTTCGATCAGGAATCCTGGTCGATTTAATTCAGAAAATTAGGAATAAATCCTGAGAAATTAAGGAAATTCCTTATAAATTCCTGGAAATTCTGAATATCTTCTGGAAATTAGAAATAAATCCTAGAAGTTAAGAAAAATCCTAGAAATTAAGGGAAAATTTCTGTAGTTAAGGAAAAATCCCAGATATTAAGGGAAAATTTCTGTAAATTAAGGAAAAATCCCAGAAATTAAGGAAAAGTTCCTGGAAAATAGAGGAAAAATCTCAGAAATTGAGGAAAAATTCATGAAAAATACCAGAAATTTCCTAAAAAGAGGGAATAAGCTAAAAAGAAAGTAATAGAGTGTTTCCAAAACAAACCTGAAGCCATGAACAAGGCAAATCTTTGTAAATGTGTAGGTCGCTCCACACTTTACGCAAAAACGATACCCTATAAGGGAACAAATGAACTTAACTTCTGCGAAACCTTTCACGGTTTCCCAGAAGTTGGGGGGAAAATGATAAGGAGTAAAATAAACTCTGTTTGCGTAATTAATATCCCATTAATTATACCAGAATTGGGCTGACAGTTAAGCCCATTAGAAAGGACCCAAAACCCTGAATATTAATTAATTTCGTAATTAATTAATGAGGGATAAATCAGCTGATTAATAAAGTCCAAATGAGGACATAATTCCTTGCAGATTGGCCTCCAAGAAATCTCATAGGATAAAGAATCAGTTTCCTATTTCCTACGACTCCAAAGTCCGTTCTAATTCAGAGACTTTCCCACCAAGTCTCCCAACTCTAGTCCAATTCAAGGGCTCCCAACATCTATATAAGAGGTCTCACCCCACAAATCAAAACGACATTTTTTGACTTGATCATTGGCAATCAGCAAGGTACGTAAGCATCTTATTAAGGCAGATCGAGTCACGAGACACGAGAACAGTCAAATCGAGTTTCGAAACTCACAAATCCTAGTAATAAATACAACAATTAATACACCTTAATTTTCTTTTCATAACAAGATCTATATTATACCTATTATAATAGATTGTTCAAAAAGATCTCCCGTTTTTTATCAAAAAATCTGTTTTTTCCCATGTACATTTTAATATGGCCGATTTCCCTTGTTTTGCATGGATGCAAGAAAAAAAAAGCTAACTGCTTTTATTATGATACAAGCAGAAGTGATGTGGATTATTCAATAATCGAAATCGACGCAATACTGCCAGAAAGAACAATTTCTGAAAATGATTATCCGTGTTGTTTTCTTAAGTTAAAGCCCTTACTCCTGATGAATTAGGAAATTAATCTTGGGACTCTCGAATGTGAGACACAAGACTTGTTTACCTGGACTAAACCAGTCCATCCAGCCCCGACGGACGGACCAGGAAACTCCTACATGATGTAAAAGTTGTTTACCGTGGATACAATTCGTAGAAATTGCAAATTCCTACCTCGCAGTCAAACAAATTTGTCCACTTTCTAGGAATTTAGAATAGGAATTAAATACCAATATATTATTGTATAACAAGTTGTATACCAGGTAAATATCCAAGTGCAACAAAACAAACACTTAATATAAAGAATCTAACGTGATACTTGGACAAGTCTACTAGGTGCCACCAATTAGCAGTTATTCAAGAAAAACATATGACGCGAAATTGACAAGGAATCCTAAAATAAAATTCATGAGAAAATTTAAATGGCTATCTAATCATTCGACTACCACACAACTTGGTCATCAAATTCAAAAAAAAACAGCTTTAAAAAACATGCATTAAATCAGGGACAGAGCCAGAAACAAGAGTTTGGGATGGCGAAAATTTTTTCGGAGCAACTAATATTAATATTTAATTTATTATATATTAAAAAAATTAATAAATATTATTTTTAACCATTTCAATTTACAAAATATACTTGAATTCGTGTATCTAAATTCCTAACTATTATAAATATCATTAATATTAGTACTATATTTACAAAATTGAAAATAAAATTTTTTTACTACTAAATATATAAATATAAAATTTTTTTCATAAATTTTAATATTAATTCTGTCATAGGTCATAGTATATATTTTCTAGTATTTATCCGGTCTGTTTTAGTCGTTATGTTAAGGTGTTTGTTTTAATGTGTTTATGTTGTTCTGTCATTGCCTTTCTGGGTAGTTCTTTAGCAGTTGTTGGTTTCTAGAGTCTCCTACTATAATTGGAGGTGTCTTTTATAAAACAAAGGAGAGATAAATTAAACTCACGTCAAGTCAATGAAATTGGAAGTAAGCTCTGGAAAAATTGTAGAAATAGGATACGACAAAAATGATGGAACTGATCGGTGATTAATGTACCAGCTCGACGAATATTAAAGAGGACAAGAAGTAGGAACATGTCCCCTAGAAACATGTCTTGTGATGGCATTCATGGTTTTCTACCAGCTGATCTGCAGCTACATTTGCTATAAGATAAATACTACAAGGCTCATACTGGAAATCTAGCCCCGTCTCCATATCTGCAAAGACAAGTTGCTGCTGTTTTTTGATAAAGAAACTCAGACACAAGGTGCCGTTCGAATTCAGGCACAGCCGCACAAGTAAGAGTAGATAGTCAAGCCCTTCTGAAACAAAAGTTTGATTAACTGCGAAGATGTGGTAAAACAACAAACTTTAAACTGTCTTTAAGTTCTCAGTCGAAATAACGAGCTCTATAATTCAATAATTTAAGTTTACATTTCTAGAATACTTCAATTAACATTATATGTATCAAATATTTCAGGGGCACAATATACTAGTGAAGAATAGGTACAAACCTTGCACCAGGAGCAAAGAATAATAGGTACAAACCTTGCACCAGGAGCAAAGAATAATAGGTACAAACCTTGCACCAGGAGCAAATCTCAGGGGCACAACATGAAATTTTCTCACTGAAAATACCATCCTATGATTCTTTTTCTTTTATAATATTTTTACTATTGTTTAAAGAAAATCAGACCTGTACAAATATTTTCCCCTGATATTTACATAAAAATATATTTGTTAGGGACTGGGAAGATGAAATACGTACACATTGGTAATAAATACCAGACAAATTTTTATACCTTTCTGTTCAACAGAAAACTTTGCAAACAATGTATATCCAAAAACCTAACAGGGGACTCGTAGCTTTCCATTAAAAAAGCATCCTCCCCTGCCATATTGAAAGCAAACCGGCCTATATTTGACATTAAAAAGAAAATAGGAAAAACCGTGAATTCACTGCCTCACAGGACTAAGAAAATCCCCCACTCTTGTTATTTTAAGCTGGGTGAACTTAAAAAGTGTAAAATCATCCAGCATATATTAAAAAGTAACATATACAACTAAAAGAAACTGACTCCGACATCCAATTGACCGACTGCAAGAACTGACTCCGGTATCCAACCAACCGAAAGAATCCTGACTTCTCCATAATGCCAGTTCATGTTTCTCTTTCGCCCATTACTGGAAACCTTTACCCACCGACCTCAATCACGCTAGACCAATACCACACAGGACCAATACATAAACGACAAGATGCCTACAATGACCAAACTTTGCAGAACTTAAGTGCTGAAGGACGATCAGATAAGGACAGTAGCTGATTAAAGAAAAGAAGATCAAGATAAACATAAGAAGAGATATGCATGAAGAAGGAATTCTGTAAAGAATGGAATACTTGGAAGAAAAGATATCTGATTGATATATTTTAGGAAGCAGAATTATATTCCATATCAATTAGCGATTATCTTGTAACTGTGTAGTATATAAACACAGACATAGGGTTTACACTATAAGTGTTATCATTATTAGAGAAGATTATTCATTGTAACCCTAGCAGCTCTCGTGATATTTGTTCATCACTGAGAGGTAACAGTTCCATACTGTAACAGAGTTTATTGTTTCAATAAAGTTTGTTTTCCGTTACTTAAGTTCTTAAAGTTCGATTTGAGTGTATTATACACTGTATTCACCCCCTCTAAAGTGTGTGTGTGACCTAACAATTGGTATCAGAGCCTACATGTTAACATACATACAGTTAAAGATCCAAACACAATCATGTCGGACACAGAAACTCCAACTAAGCCTACCAAAACTGAGGAACCACCAAAGACACAAATTCAGAGTCGGTATGAGACCATCAGAGTTCCCATACTGAGACCATTTGAATATCCCATATGGAAGGTAAGGATGACCATGTTCCTGGAAGCAACAGATCCAGAATACCTTGATAGAATCAAGGAAGGCCCTCACAAACCAACCAAGCTCGTTGTTGCAGTTGTAGGTGAAGCAGCAAAGACCGTACTAAAGGAGAAGAGTGATTATACTGCTGAAGACATAGCATCAATTGCTAAGGATGCTAAGGTACGACACTTACTGCATAGTGCCATTGATAATGTAATGTCAAACAGGGTAATCAACTGCAAGACTGCTAAGGAGATATGGGATGCTCTGGAAACAAGGTGTCAGGGAACTGACACAATTAAGAAGAACAGGAAGACAATACTCACTCAAGAGTATGAACACTTTGACTCAAAGACTAATGAGTCATTGAATGATTTATATGATAGATTTGTCAAACTTTTGAATGATTTATCATTGGTTGATAAAGAGTATTATCTTGAAGATTCAAACCTTAAGTTCCTGTTAGCTCTTCCTGAATGCTGGGATTTGAAGGCAACGATAATAAGAGACAACTACAATCTTGATGAAACAACTCTTGACGAAATCTATGGAATGCTCAAGACTCATGAGCTGGAGATGGAACAAAGAAGCAAGAGGAAAGGAGGAAAGTCAAGGACAGTTGCTCTTAAGGCTGAAGAAGAATTCCCCAAAGCAGCTTCCTCAAAGAAAGACAAGGGTAAAGCTCTTTTCATAAAGTCTGATACTGAGTCATCAAGTTCTGAGAGTGATGATGACTCAGATTCTGAAAGCTTGCCTGAGACTGATGCTGATGAGGAGATGATGAAGCTGTGTGCTCTTATGGTGAAAGGAATCACAAAGATTGCATACAGAAAGTTCAGGAAGGGAAAGAAGTTTTCCAGGAAAGGCATAAGTTCTGATAAGAAGAATTTCAGAAGATCTGAAGGTAGAGGAGGAAAGTCTGACAGAGGAGATTATACCAATGTTAAATGCTATAACTGTGGTGAGAAAGGCCACATATCTCCTGATTGCAAGAAGGTAAAGGGTGACAAAGGCAAGGCTCTTGTCACAAAGCAGAAAAGCTGGACAGACACCTCAGACTCTGAAAGTGAGGAAAACTATGCATTGATGGCAAATGCTGATAAAGAAAGTGCTGAGAGCAGTTCTGAAGCTGCTGAAACAAAGGTACCTCAGACTACTTATGCTTTTCATACTGATGATATTAATGAGTTGAGAAGATATCTTAAAACCATGTTTGTTAGTTATAGAGATCAAACTTTAACATGTGAAAGATTAACTTCTGAAAATCTTGCATTTAAGAAAAGAAATGATTTCTTAGAAAAAGAGTTAGTCATGTTCCATCAAACTCAGAAGGATAGAGATGATGCTTTTTATGTTAGGAATGAAGTGCTAAAAATAAATGAATCTCTAAAAACTGAGTTAGAAAAGGGAAGAGAGATTATCAGGACTTGGACTAACTCTGGCAAAACAACTCAAAATTTGCTAAGTAGTGGAAACTGGAAAGAGGGCTTATGTTATGAAGAAGATAAGAATGATAAAGGAACTGAAGAAATTAAGTCTGTTGATAAGCAAAAGCCAAAGTTAAAACCTGTTAAGTTTGTAACTGTAAAGTCTGAAAATGAAAAATCAGAAGTTACAAAGAAATTAACTTCTGACAAACTAAAACAGGAAAAGACAGCTGAAGTGAACATAGGCTTAATGACAAAGAAACAGCTTAAGCATAAGCTGAAAGATGTTAAGAATACAAACAAGGTAAAATCACCTAGGAAAAATAGGAATGGAAAGGAAGGTGTGAATAAAAGCAATAATTATAAACCTGTTCCTGATGCTTCTAGGAAAACATGTCATAACTGTGGAAGTTCTAACCATCTGGCTTCTTTTTGCAGGAAGAATATAAATATTAACTCCTTACCTTCAAAGTCAGGAGTTAAGAGTCAGTCTGTTAGATACAAACCACAAAATCCTTGTTTTCATTGTGGTAGTTTATGGCATTCCATTTATACTTGTAAGGAATATCATAGCTTGTACTATGATTATTATCAAATAAAACCTTCTTTGAAGAAAGTTTCCATTGTTCCTTCTAGTGTAAATTCTGATTCAAAGTCTGATAGTGTAAGTTCTGATAAGAAAAATGTTAACATAAACTCTGATGCTAAATCCGCTGCAAATGTTAACAAACTTAATAAGGCCAAAGGATCCAAGCAAGTCTGGGTCCTTAAAACTAATAATTAGTGGTCTTTGTGATTGCAGGGCAACAGGAAAAATATTCTAGTTCTGGACAGTGGATGTTCAGGACATATGACTGGAAATAAGGCCCTGCTATCAGACTTTGTGGAGAAAGCTGGCCCAAGTGTTTCTTATGGAGATGGCAACATTGGAAAAACATTGGGATATGGCAATATCAATCTTGGAAATGTCATAATTAAACAAGTAGCTCTGGTCTCAGGACTAAAACACAACCTACTGAGTATAAGTCAAATCTGTGACAGAGGTTATCATGTTGATTTCTTTAAAGAACACTGTGAAATTGTGAGTAAATCTAAAGGCAAAGTTGTTCTGAAAGGATACAGGCGTGGTAACATTTATGAAGCTAAGCTTTCAACAAGAACTGATGGTTCTGCAATCTGTCTGATGAGTAGAGCATCAATTGAAGAAAGCTGGAATTGTCATAAGAAACTCTCTCATTTAAATTTCAACAATATAAATGAACTGGTCAAGAAAGATCTTGTGAGAGGATTGCCAAACACAGTATTTGCTCCTGATGGTCTTTGTGATTCATGTCAGAAAGCCAAACAAAGAAAATCTTCATTCAAGAGCAAGACTGAATCATCAATTCTTGAGCCTTATCATCTACTACATGTTGATCTATTTGGTCCAGTAAATGTCATGTCTATTACAAAGAAGAAGTATGCGTTGGTCATAGTGGATGAGTTCACCAGATACACATGGGTGTATTTCTTGCATACAAAAAGTGAAATTGCATCAATCTTGATTGATCATGTCAAACATCTGGATAAAATGGTCAAAGATTCTGTGAAAGTTTTAAGGAGTGATAATGGCACTGAGTTCAAGAATTTGATAATGGAAGAGTTCTGCAAAAGCCATGGAATAAAGCAGGAATTTTCTGCTCCTGGAACTCCACAGCAAAATGGAGTTGTTGAAAGGAAGAATAGAACTCTCATTGAAGCTGCACGTACAATGCTTGAAGAAGCAAAGCTTCCAACCTATTTCTGGGCTGAAGCTGTGTAGACTGCTTATTTTACTCAAAATGCAACACTCATTAACAAGCATGGAAAAACACCATATGAGATGGTGAAGAAAAAGAAGCCAAGTCTGAAATACTTTCATGTATTTGGATGCAAGTGTTTTGTTCTCAAAACTCATACTGAACAGCTATCAAAGTTTGATCTAAAAGCTGATGAAGGAATCTTTGTTGGATATCCACTTTCCACAAAAGTCTTCAGAGTCTATAATTTGAGAACAAAAGTAGTCATGGAATCTATCAATGTCTCTTTTGATGACAAGAAGATTACTGGTCTTGAATATTTCATTGACCATGATCAGCTGAGATTTGAAAATGAAGAATAAAATTCTGATACTGAAAATCCTGAAAGTCTAAGTCCTGATACTGTAAACTCTGATGGAATAAACTCTGATGTTATTGAAACTGTGGTGGCTACGCCAAGGGAAGATGCACCGATGTAAGGGGAGCATACTCAAGATCCTACCACAGCTCAAGAAACATCAGAACATACATCTGGCTCTTCAAATTCTGATTTGTCAAGTTCTGATAAGCCAAGTTCTGATAGTGCTGAAAATTTAAATACTGAAGACTCCAACTCAGAGAACATAGTTTCAGGGGGAGCATCAGAAAATGAAAATGAAGATAGCATGGATCATGGGGGAGCATCCAGTTCTAGAGAAAACCTTCCATCTGCAAGAAGTGGACAGAATCACATACACCTGATTTGATAATTGGAAACCCTGATGCAGGTGTCAGAACTAGAACAGGTACTTCAAATGAATGTCTTTACAATTCTTTTCTCTCTCAGACTGAGCCAAAGAAAGTGGAAGAAGCTCTTCAAGATGCTGATTGGGTGCAAGCAATGCAGGAAGAGTTGAATGAATTTGAAAGAAACAAAGTCTGGACCCTAGTGCCGAGACCAAAGAATAGATCTGTTGTTGGTACAAAGTGGGTATTCAGAAACAAAACTGATAGTGATGGCATAATTACAAGGAATAAGGCAAGGCTGGTTGCAAAAGGATATTCTCAACAGGAGGGAATTGATTATGATGAAACATTCGCACCAGTTGCTAGGTTAGAAGCCATAAGGATATTCTTGGCTTATGTTGCTCACAAAAAGTTTACTGTCTTTCAAATGGATGTGAAAAGTGCTTTTCTCAATGGAGAATTGGAGGAGGAGGTATATGTTGAACAACCTCCAGGTTTTGTAGATACCAAACATCCAGATTATGTCTACAGGCTTGATAAAGCACTTTATGGACTTAAGCAAGCTCCTAGAGCATGGTATGAGACTTTAGCTCAGTTTCTTCTGGAAAGTGAATTCAACAGAGGGACAATAGACAAAACACTGTTCTACCTCAACCATGGAAAGGACTTACTTCTGGTCCAGATTTATGTTGATGATATCATTTTTGGATCTACAAATGACAAACTTTGCAAGAAGTTTGCCAAACTAATGCAGTCAAGATATCAGATGAGTATGATGGGGGAACTTAGCTATTTTCTGGGCCTTCAAGTCAAGAAGAATGAGGAAGGCACTTTTATTTGTCAAACCAAGTACACCAGAAACTTGCTGAAGAAATTTGGATTGTAAGATTGTTCAAGTGCATCCACTCCAATGGCCACTGCAACAAAACTGGATAAGGATACCGGTAAATCAGTAGATATTACTGACTACAGAGGTATGATTGGCTCTCTACTCTATCTAACTGCTAGTAGACCTGATATCATGTATGCTACCTGTCTTTGTGCAAGATTTCAAGGAGATCCAAGAGAACCTCACTTAACAGCTGTAAAAAGAATCTTTAAGTATCTTAAAGGAACAGCTGCTCTGGGATTATGGTATCCTTGAGAATCAGATTTTAAACTAATAGGTTACTCAGATGCAGATTTTACAGGTTGCAAAATTGACAGGAAAAGCACAAGTGGAAGCTGTCAATTTCTTGGAGGCAGATTGGTTTCTTGGTACAGCAAGAAACAAAAGTCAATTTCCACATCAACTGCAGAAGCAGAGTATATTGCTGCAGGAAGCTGTTGTGCACAGATTCTTTGGATGAAGAATCAGTTACTGGATTATGGGTTAACATATTTCAAAATCCCTATTTACTGTGATAATCAAAGTGCTATTACTATGACAGGTAATCCAGTTCAACACTCTATGACAAAGCACATCAGCATCAGGTACCACTTCATCAGGGAACATGTGGATGAAGGTACAGTGAAATTGCATTTTGTTCCCACAGATCAACAACTAGCAGATATATTCACAAAACCACTGTATGAAGCTACTTTTACAAGATTGGTAAATGAACTTGGAATGGTTTCAGGTTCTTTCTCT
Source organism: Apium graveolens (assembly GCF_009905375.1). NCBI lineage: Eukaryota > Viridiplantae > Streptophyta > Magnoliopsida > Apiales > Apiaceae > Apium > Apium graveolens. The sequence continues at coordinate 102,954 of NW_027419415.1, forward strand.
AAATCTGCTTAGTCTTGTTCTGTGCTATCAGACTTTATGCTCAGTATTTACAGAATTAATCTCATTGTGTATTCTGTGCTTAATTGATAAATGTCTTTAAGTACTGACTGTTGTCTGATATATGTTTCTAAACTCTGATAAGTGATATGTCTGTTCAAGTACCTATTCAATCCTATGAGTATAACTGTGCTAGATACTGACCTAGTAGTCTTCAATAAACAAATGATTCCATGTAAGAAGTAATTATTTCAGTGGAAATCTTATGACACTAGCAAATTCTGATAATTGAGCTTAGTTAAGTTTACTTTGTATATCTTATTACTAAGTCACAAATTAGAATAATGCTACTCATCTGTTAAGTTCTGATACTAGTAAAACTGCTGAATGTACTAAGTGCTGATAAACCTCACTTATCAAAAAGAAAAAGCAAAAAGATCAAAGAATAAAATCAGGTACTCCTTTGAGATCTAGAGTAAAAATGTGGAAGGGACGACCCAAGTGCATTGCTGGTATTAAGTAAATATGCATTAGAAAAGCAAAATATTTTCTTGGTGACTTTTCACACTCTATGATTACTGGAGAAATACTCTGATCATAGCATAAATTCTGATAAACAGTCGTGACTCACTTACACTGAGAAGCCACTGTAAAATAGAATTTCAAAAGATGTATAAAATTAGCACAAAACAGTTGAGGTGGACTCAAGCATGAACTCATTCATCAGTAGGTTTCAGGACAATGACAGCTCTTTAGCAAAATTTTAGTTATGCCTTATTTCTAAGATGTACTGAAGTGACTCAGACTTTACTCTTTGTCTGTTATTTAGCTTAATGCACACACTAATCACTCCATATGAATGATGAAAATTACTGTGGTGGTCTATGTTATTTAAGATAAACAGTCACTGTGTCACTTTGCACAAATTCTGAGGACAAGTTCTAGTTACACGTTCTAATGATTAAGTTATGAAGTCTATAACTCAGAACTTGTATGAGGATTTAATAAGATGGGCATTCCTTTTTCGAGTTAAGAAATAATGTTCTGATGACTGTTAAGTTTTGATATAAGTCTAAGTTCTGATATTACAGTCTAATGTTTTACTTTACTTATCTGTGAATAAAATTTAATAACAGTCTCAGTTAATAATTGAATATGTTGAAGTGGAAGATTAATAGTCACTATGGTTAGGGTTAATGGTATTTGTACCTGAACAGTCCAATGTTACTTGTTTCTTGTGCGCTTTAAACCATGTTTCCTCTTTCCAATGAATGTTATTCTTTTTCAAAGTCTAGGGAGACGAGGTAGAATTAATTCTACCTGTCAGCATTCAATTTCTTTGCGTCTCCTGGCATTCTCTTGCCTATATAAGCAGCCACTTCACATCAGTCTTTCCATCAAATTCTTCTCACACACTTATCTTCATACTTCTTCTTTCTAAAACACAATGGTCAGATACAACATGTTTTTGAACTACCAAAACTTCAATATGGAGCTAAGCTGTGCCGATTGGCAGCAGGAATGGCATGTCACAGTCATTCCTGAGGAGATATGGGACTCTGTCCCACAGGAGGTACTGACACACCTCCTGTTCTTCTATATGGACTACCATCGCCATCTGGAGCGATTGGAGGAGGAAAGGCTGGAAGCTCTCCGCCAGCAAGAGCGAATCATCAGACTCGCCATTCTGTTTGTCGAGAGTAGGAAGAAGAAGAAATGATTTAATCTTGTCTTCTTCCTGTTTTTCTTCATCATCAGCTTTGTCAGGCTTCTTAGCTAGGACTAAGGCTGTTGATGTTCGGTTTAGAAGCTTAGGGAAAATCTTGTATAAGTATTGATGTAATTTCCATTTCATAAATGTATTGTCTTGATATATTAATGAAAGTTGTTTTTACTTCAAGATTTTGTCTCTGAGTTATTTTATCTTGTGTTGATAAATCCTGATTGATATTCTGATGACCATATAAATTTTGTTTTATATTAAGTTCTGATTCGTTTTCAGCACTTACTTATCTAATTTATCTTGGTCATTTTCATGTGATGTATTTTCAGAATATTAATGATGCAGTGAAAAATAATTCAATCAGTGATAACGGTTTAAATTTTGAATTAAAACTATTTCTCTTGATAAATGGAACGATTTTTTTTCCTTGAAACTAGGCAAATGGGTAAGTAATGATTCCTGTTTTCTCGAGCCCAGTAACTGTCCGTTATTACTGCATGTCTGACAGGTGTCCAACGGTAACATTTTTGTTCAGAGTATAAGTACAACAGAGAGAAGATTTCTTTAATCTTTTATTTTCTTCATATTTTATCTCTCTCCTTACTTTACTCTCTTTCTCTTTATTTCTCACGTTGGTTTTTCATACAGACATTATATCAAACACCTAACAGGCATACTTGAATCTCAATTTTTTTTCACATGGCACCAAAGGATTTAATCATTGATGGAGCTAAGTTTGTCCCCAACAACTATGTTGCAGTTCTTGATCACACTGAAGCTCCATCTGAATTGCACTTTGTGCAAGATCTTCTTGCACATAGTGAGGTTGGGTATGCATTAACACAGCCTGAATTCTTTTCAAGCCAACAAGTTCTGAGGTTTTGGAGGACTGGACTTTTTGATGATGGTGGTCAACGTGGAACTCCCAGTATTATCTTCCAAGTGGGTGATTCATCCTTTGTAGTCACTCCTGGTACAGTACGCAGGGCTTTACATCTTCCAGAAGATTGTACTTTCTCAATTCCAGAGGACTCAGCCCTTCGGGAGTTAATGGCTGAATTGGGATATGAAAAGAGTCTGACGAAACTTGGACAGTTGAAACGGGCTAATATCAGAAGAGAATGGAGTTTCTTCTTTGATTGCATCACCAAAGCTTTTGGGAACAAATGTTTCGAATTTTGATGTTATTCCAATTATGAGTCAGCACAACGGGTATGCAATTATCCATCAAACTCATTTTGATTTTGCAACTGCTTTAATTGGTTTTATTGGGGATAGGATGACAGAGGATCGAGATGTTGTTTATTTTGCTAGATTCTGTCAACTTATTTACACTTATTGTACTGATGAACCTCATTTAGTCAGCACCCAAACCCCACCTTTTAAGGTTGCAAAACGATACTTTAATGACCTGGTAAATGTTGATACTAAGAAAAAAGTGGTTAGACCATTACAGATTCCTCAGTCTGTAAAACAGATCCTAGTAAATGTTGATCCTGATACTTATAGATCTGTTTACTCTGATGTCCAACCAACTCCATACAGCCAAAATCCATCAACCTCAGTACCCTACCTCTCATTCTACTCAACCTACCCTCAGAACATATCTCAAATCCTATCTCTCCACTTCACAGACTGCTCAACCTTCATCTTCAGCACCTACTGTGAAATCTTCATCTTCCAAGCCAAAGAGGACAAAGAATGTTCCTCAAACACCTCAAAAGAGAAGGAGGATTGCATTGAGAGATGAATCTGATTCTGAGGAACCGGTTCCTGCTAGAGAACCTGTTGTAACTGAAGCTGAGAAAGAGATTTCTCAGAAGGATTCTGAAATTGGGGGTTCTAGGCTTCTCAAGAGGCTTAGACGAATGACAGTTTCTGAAACTCCCAAGGAATCCAAATCAACAAGGAAGTACAAGAAACAGAGGGCACAAAGGCCAATTTTAGATGATGAAGAGGAAGCAACTAAGGAAGGGGATCAGGAATCTCTGATCTCACAAGACAAGGAATTTGCTCCAGTCACTTCTTCTCCATCAACTCCATCTCAGGAAGCTGTATCTGACAAGGCTAACTCACCATCTGTGTCTCTTGTTGATCCAGGCACAAGTGCTGATATTGATGTTCAACACTTGGTTGTGTCTGAAGTATTTCTCTTAAAAGCTCCAACAGCAAATAATCCTTCCACAATACCTGTTACTGATGTTGTTCAAACTCCAGAGTTATCAACAACACCTTCTCTGCATCAAGATGCTGATGATCAGACTTTAGGTGAGCATCAGGATATGGCTGTTGATCAGAACTTAGTATCAGATCAGCAATTAGAGGATGCTGAAGCCTCCATTGCTACTCACACTGTTGTCTTATCAGAAGATACTGATTCTTTAAGTTCTGATGCTGCAAATGCTGGAGATACTGGTGATGCTGCTCCAATTGTAGATGCTGATGAAGCAGGTCCTTCAGGACATACTCCTCAACAGACTCTTCCTAAGTCTGAACTGGTAAAGAAGTTTGTTACCGGGGAAGCACCAGTACCTTGGAGTGAAACTCCTGCAGGTCAGGAGTGGACTAAGGAATGGAACTCAGTTTCATGTGTTCCAACTGAAAAACATCTTGCTGAGCACTTGACTAAAGCTGATGAAATGTTAAATTCTGATGATTTTAAAACCCAGCTTAGAGTCACTGCATTGAGTACTAAACATCTACAAGGTCTTCATTCAACTACTCATGCAGAGCTACACAAGATTCAGGAGAACTTTATCAAACAGGAACAAGTTTGGAAAATTGATAAGAAAAAGTTCTTTCAACCTACCATTGACAGGATTGCTTATATTGAGAAAACTCAAGAGAAACAACAAGCTCAGATTGATGAAATTCTGACAAATCAAGCTTCTCAGCAATCGCAACTTACTGAAATCCAATCCTCAGTGGAATTACTTATCTCTCTTTTACTACCTGCTGATGCCAAAAAGGGGGAGAAGGTAATTAAGTCCAAATGCAAAACTAACAAGACACTGCAAGGAAAGGATGATGGAAATGATGATCAAGGATACTCTGGAATGGGTAGCGGTCATAGTCAAGGTAGAAGGTTTACATCAAGACAAGCTAGTCACGGGACAAGTTCTGATACTGAGAAAAGAATAAGTTCTGCTGCTGGTAAAAGGATAAGTTCTGATGAACTTCTAGATCTTGATGAGGAAATGTCAAGACAGTTATTTCTTCAAGAAAATCCAGGAATGGACTTGGAAAGTTTAAAGGAAGAAGGAGCCAGACTTAAATCAGAGAAAGTCACATCTAAATCTGAAGCTTCTGGTAAAAAATCACTTCCAAAACTCAAAGGCATTGTGATCAAAGAAAGGACACATACTGAAGCAACATTGGCTAGATCACAACCACAGATAGATCCAAGATCCAGGGGTAAAGAAAAGGTTGGTGAACCTATCAAGGTTTATGTACCTCCTGAGGAAGAAGAAATTACTGATGAAAAGGATGATCTTGCTCTGACTTCAAGAAAAGTTCTTAAAACAACCTCTGACATGGCTCAAGTAGTTCAGAGTCAAGAAATTGTAAGTTCTGATATTCAGAAGAAGCAAGTAACCTCTGACATAGCTCAAGTTAACTTGATATCAGAAAATAGATCAAAGACACTCCTACCAGGATTCACTAAAGCAAAACAGACTCAATCTTTGAAGACTACTGCAAGTGGTTTTGAAGCAAGAGTAGTTACTGGAAAGGAAGCTAGAGATAAAACTGGATTGGGAAGTGCTGATGAAAGAAGAGTACACAACACTACCAATGATCCAACTTCCTTGAGTGAACCAGGTATTGGAGCAACTCCTGAAAGATTGAATCAACTGGAATCTGTACAGATGGTTTACCATACCTACTTGAAAGAATACATCATGTTGTATTTCATGACAGATGGTAGGGTTTATCATATAAGACAAAATGCCATTCCATTGAAGTATTTTGAAGAATTGGAGCATGTACTTTTCTTACTTCAAGTGGATGACAGAATAACAGGGACTGCTGCAAACTACTTAAAAGAACAGATTCAGAGACAGAAAAGGCTTTATTCTGTTAAGTCTGACAGTATATATGTTCCAAAGTACAGAGATCACGATGGTGATATTGTTGATATGAAGCCTAATACTGCACAGATCAGAACATATCTTGGTATTAAGGGACTTGAATTCAATCTAGAGTCTGATAAAGCTTATGTCATAAGACTAGATCAGGAGTTGAGAAAAGCAAAGATCAATGATCTCAGAGCTGCAATCTTTCAAACTGGTGAAGATACTACAGAGCTTAAAGATGTCAAAAGGAGAATGATTGATGAACTCAGATATGCTGAGAAATGTTTGTTGAAGAACTATCTCAGAACAACTCCTGACATCAGAGAGATCAGAAAATGATGAAACCAAGTCGAAGATCTACAACTGCTTAAATTCTGATATTTATACAGACTGAAGTTGTTATCAGAAGTTAAAATTGGTAAAAGCTTTAAGGACTGTAAGTTGTAGTTATCTAGTCTAATTCTCATGCATTTGTACTTAATGTTTTTGACATCATCAAATATCTGTTAAACTTGTATATTATGTTAATTTACAAGTTGGGGGAGATTGTTAGATATATTTGATAATGTCATGGTTAATATGTTTTATGTTTAGCTTTAGATCTTACTTGAACAGGATAAATCAGTACTTAACATTCAGATCAGTACTTATACTGGAAGTCAGGACTTAAGGATATCAGTACTTATGTTATCAGGAGATAATCATCAGAAGATAGATATCAGAACTTAAGTGCTGAAGGACGATCAGATAAGGACAGTAGCTGATTAAAGGAAAGAAGATCAAGATAAACATAAGAAGAGATATGCATGAAGAAGGAATTCTGTAAAGAATGGAATACTTGGAAGAAAAGATATCTGATTGATATATTTTAGGAAGCAGAATTATATTCCATATCAATTAGCGATTATCTTGTAACTGTGTAGTATATAAACATAGACATAGGGTTTACACTATAAGTGTTATCATTATTAGAGAAGATTATTCATTGTAACCCTAGCAGCTCTCGTGATATCTGTTCATCACTGAGAGGTAACAGTTCCATACTGTAACAGAGTTTATTGTTTCAATAAAGTTTGTTTTCTGTTACTTAAGTTCTTAAAGTTCGATTTGAGTGTATTATACACTGTATTCACCCCCTCTACAGTGTGTGTGTGACCTAACAGATTGTACCTCCTAAAATCAAGGAGAATGGACTCTATCTTCAAGGAATGGCTTCCTAATGCATTTCTACCACTAAAAATATGGTGATAACTCCTAATTAAAGGATATATACCTGATTTATTGGATAATTATATTTTATTATGTATTAATTAAGTTTTGAGTGTCATGCTGGAGCTAGGATACTAGAAGCTCACTTGGAAGTGGTTGGATAGACTTTGGACACATGGAATGGATTTTTAATAGGATTCCACCACTATAAACGTGGTAAATAACAAGGATTAAAGGATAAGTAAGTGGTTTAATGATAATCATGTCTAAGTTATGGATTAAAATGGGTTTCTAGTGTCCTGCCGTACTTGAACACTAGAACCTCACTTGGAACAGTTGGATTAACTGCGGGAACTAGTTTTGGCTTATCAGCAACATGGCTTGTTGCTCAAGGACAAGAGTCCAACCCGAAAAGAACTACATCGAGCTTGATTCCTATATAGGGTATGTAGGCAATTGGCGAGGGGGTTCGAATAATCATTTTTTACGCGAATTGGCACGTGTAACCATTGTGACTATTTTCCAAGTATATTTGGCCGGATTGAGAAGGATATTCTCTACCATTTTTACTTGGTTCTTTTCCTATTCATCTAATTTTTCATACACAATTCCAGCTTTACCTCTGCAATCACACCTCTGTTCATTAGCTGCATCAGCCATATTCTCATCCGAAAACCAAGGGTGATTCAGTTATTTAGGCAAGATTAACTTGGGGTGTTGTTACCAAATTTCTCTCACAACAGATAACATGGGGACAACCCTCGCCCCCCACCCAAGAAAAAATCAATTTTTAAGACCCTGGTGTATGTAACCCCTGCATATTCTATGTACTTAACTATAATAGAATTCAACAATTATTGGATAATTGAGTATTGAGATCCCAAGCGCTTTCTATCATCAATTGATAAACGAACTGATTTCGAGAATAGCTCTGAGAATACCTCAAGGATCCCGCATTGTTCATAAAATTAGTGCAAAAACCCGTGAAAGGCACGGGTCTGTTTAAAAACTAAAATAATTTCTCAAACGAACTTACACATATACTAAAATGATTTTATAATAAAAACACGGTAAATGACAATATATCAAATTTATTCAAATTTTTTATATAGTAAATTTTGAGACATTTTTTTATTTTGAAAAGAACTGGACGTATGTAACTTGTATGATTTTAACGAAATAACCATATAATTGTTAGACATGAAATCAGGTATATATTCAAGGGTAGCTGATGAATATATGATACAATCTACTAGAGTTATGTAATGATCAATCTTGACCTTCTTTTACCTTTTTATACAAAAAATATATGATTGCATATTGTTATGGATAAAAAACTAATATATATATAATTGTTGTATTTATTACTAAGGTACGGGAGCTCAAGGCCTTTAATGGCTGCTCTCGTGTTTCGTAGCTTAACTCTGCCTTTACGAGATGCCTACGTATCTTTGTGAATTAGAGAATCAAGCCAAAAAACGTAGTTCTGATTTGTGGGGTGAGACCCCTTATATAGATGTGGGAGTCCTTGAATTGGACTTGGTATAGGAGACTTGGTGGTCAAGTCTCTGAATTAGGATAGACTTAGGAGTCCTAGGGAGTAGGAAGCTGATTCCTTATCCCATGAGGTTCCTTGGAGGCCAATTTACAAGGATTTATATCCCCACTAGGACTTATCTTAATAGATGTTTTTCTCGCTTATTTATTAGTTACGAAATTAATAAATAATCAGGGTTTTTGGGCCTTCTTTGTTCCATCAGGCCTGATCTGGTCCATCAGGCCTGATCAACATGTTAACCTTTCTGGTCTGAATGTCATACATCTTCTTATTGGGCCTTGCAGCCCAAACTGTAATATTTAATTATGTAATCAGGATTTATTTATCCCTATCATTTTCCCCCCAACTTTTGGGAAACCGTATAAGATTTCGCGAAAGTTAAGTTCATTTATTCCCTTATAGGGTTTCATTTTTTGTGTAAAGTATGGAGCGACCTACACATTTACAACAATTTTTCCTTTTATTCAAGAATTATCTTAATTTCCAAAAAAAATTCCTTAATTCCAGGATTTTTCCCTAATTTTCTGGATTTTTCCCTAATTTTCTAGGATTTATCCTTAATTTTCTGGATTTTTCCCTAATTTTCCGGGATTTATCATTAATTTTCTGGATTTTTCCCTAATTTCTGAAAATACCAACATTTTTCAGAAAATATTTTAACGAATTTCCTTATTTTTCTGGAATTTCCCTCAATTTTCTAGCTTAAAATCGATCAGGATGTATACAAAATCGATTAGGATTTCTGATCGATTTCGATCAGGATCCTGATCGATTTTGATCAGGATCCTGATCCGAACTAGCTCAGAAAGTAACACTCTGGTCAATTGGATCTTCGACCACGATCTATGCAGAATCGATCAGAACTCCTGATCGATTTCGATCATGGATTCTGATCGAACTAGCCTTCAAAGTGACATTCTAGTCGGTTGAACCTTCGACCAGGATCTGGGCAGAATCGACCAGGATTCCTGATCGATTTCGATCAGGATCCTAATCGAACTAGGTGGCTTTCTACCATTTTGATCGAATGAAGTATCGATCTGGATTCGGTTTTATGTCGATCAGGACTCTGATCGAATTCAATGGATTTCTTCCCTTTTATTCGAATGATATATCGATCTGGATCCTCTTTGTGTCGATCAGGACTCTGATCGAACTTAGTGAACTTCTTTCCTTTTGTTCGAATGAGATATCGATCAGGATCCTTTTTTGTGTCGATCAGGACTCTGATCGAACTCAATGGATTTCTTCCCTTTTGTTCGAATGAAATATCGATCAGGATTTCTTCTTTGTCGATCAGGACTCTGATCGAACCATCTTAAAATTCTGGTCGATTTTCGACCCTTCATTTTCCATGGGAGCTTCTAGATTATTCCTGATACTTCTTGTAGATGGGCTTTTTTAGGTTGGGCCTGGCTACATGGGCCTAAAAACGCCTCGTATTCCGAGCTTTTCGCTTATATAAGTGTAGTGTGAAGTGAGAATCCTCACTTCACTTCACATTTCTCATACTTTCTCTCACAATTCTCTCTAGAGTTCTCCCTTTGAGAAGGCGATTTCCGGCGACCTCAGCCACCGCAGCTCCACCTTTCTCAAGTTTTTCTGGGTTTCGAGCATTCAACCGAAGCATATCAATGGCGGATCGTGACTTGGCTCGTTTGCAGAAGATGAATGTTCTAAGAGAGGTACAAAATTCAAATTCAATCTCCGTATACTTCCCTAATTGATATGATAACTCTAGAGGTGATGAATATCCCTCTCTATCTGAGTTAGATTCGTATAACCACGGTAACACCTTTCATGAGTTAGATGGTAGAATCGAGTCCATGAACACCCTGTACAGACTTCCACCCACCTTAGGATTACTCCAGCCGCCCATGGGGATAGGACATGTAACTGGGAGGGGGATACCTTGTTTATTTATCGAGGAGCCCTGACCGCGGGTCTTAGGTTCCCATTCCATGAATTTATTCCTCGCTTACTCGCTGATGTACAAATCAACCCTTGTCAACTCCCTCCTAACACTTGAAGGAACATTATCTGTTTTATGGTCCTTTGTCTTAGAAACAATTTCCTCTTTTCGTAGGCTGTCTTTAGGAAAGTTTTCCAATTCTATAATAGCTCCATGAGTCAACCGGGTTGGGGTTTTAATTCGTCAACGGCCCAAAATCCCCCATATCTTTTGAAGTAGTATTCCATAGTTGAGAACAGAACCCCAAATGGAGGGATGAGTTCGTTAGGCTGACCCTGGGCCGGGGGTGATGGGCCACACTCTTCCGGAGGGCCCGTTTGCAAAGTGATTAGTATTGGTGAAGTACCATGTAAGCACTCAGGTATACGTACTGATGAGGAGGAGGTGGCCTATCAAGCCTTAATTTCAGATGATGGGAAAACAGACACCTGGACCCTCTTAGAGGATTTTTTTCTGAAGAAAGTTGGTCTCCTCTCAGCCAGTGATAAGGTAAATTTATAACTGATAGCTATTTTTCCTTCCCTTTAACTGTAACATTTTATCTCCTGCAATTTATATTCCTTCTATCTTTTCTTTCAGCTTGCGAGGCCCATCAATAACGTCAACAGCCCAAGGAAGTGGAGTCTGGCCGCCAGAAGAGGGCCAAGCTAAACAAGGACCCCAGAGCAGCCTGACGTCCTACTTTCCTTAAGCCCCACGTCCCGGTGGTCGAGCTGGGGGATGATTGGATCCCCACTTAAGGCACATTCCTTCAGGCTAACTGGGGCTTCAGGAGGAGCGATACGGTGGTTGGATCCACCAAACATGCTAAGGATTGGTCGTACCATTCCATCACTCCCCACGATTTTACTGACATTGTTACGGGAGTGATATCGAGACTATTGAGCTTCTGGGTTCTTAAGCCCAAGCTACGGTACTTTCTTTTTTTCTTTTTCTTTGAATTCCAACTTTCTTGTATTTCAACGAACTTGTGTTAACTCATATTTTCTTTGCAGTAACCCTACTTCCAGCGGCCCTCCATCAGCGAGGTCCTGGAGGGTAACTCTGATGGGTTTGAGAAGGAGATGAAGAAATGGAGAGAGAGCCAAGGTCCTGGAGAAGAAGCTGGACACGAAGAAGGAGGAGCGGCTAAGGCTCATTCCGAGCTGGTGAACTTAGGAGCGTAAGGATAAGCTCATTGATGACTACATGGATTCTGACAAGTTTAAGAATCTCATGGAGATTCATGATGAGGTCTTTATTCCCTACAGTTTACTCAGGGGTGATTCGGCCGTAAAGGCGGTTTTGGAGGCTCCGGGCTTAGTCGACCCTAAGGACTTTATAAGTCCTGAGCAGCTGAGACGGAGGGACAACATAGATGCCCTCTTCACTCCCCACCAGATGATCGCATCTTGGATCGAACACTGTTTCTCCTCCCGCTTCTCCTGCGAAGGATGATGAAGGTGCTGATAAAGGACAAGAGAATGAAGGCTCCCGCATGTAGGAGTAGTTTTTTTTTTTTCATTTTGTAATTTTATCATTAACTTATGTCTGGACTTTTGTTTGTATCAAAACTTAT